>NC_045961.1:91963113-92176221 GCF_010909765.2 Amblyraja radiata | reverse complement strand
GTAGTAAATGCCTACTATGTTCTGTGTGCTTAAGCAAAGCAAGAATTTCATTGTCCTATACAGGGACACATGACAATAAACTCACTTGAACTTGAACTTGAAATGTGAGGTGCTGCACTTTGGCAGGCCAAATGAAAAGGGAAAGAATACAGTTAATGGGGGGGACCCTTAAAAGCATTTATGTACAGATGGATGATGAGGTCCAAGGCCTTAGCTCTCTGAAAGTGAGAACACAATTAAATAAGATGATAAAGGCAGCATGTCCTATGATTACCTTCAGACATCAACTTCTACCGCTGCACCATCGAGAGCATCCTTACCAACTGCATCACAGTATAGTATGGCAACTGCTCTGTCTCCGACCGGAAGGCATTGCAGAGGGTGGTGAAAATTGCCCAACGCATCACCGGTTCCTCGCTCCCCTCCATTGAGTCTGTCCAAAGCAAGCGTTGTCTGCGAAGGGCGCTCAGCATCGCCAAGGACTGCTCTCACCCCAACCATGGACTGTTTACCCTCCTACCATCCAGGAGGCGCTACAGGTCTCTCCGTTGCCGAACCAGCAGGTCCAGGAACAGCTTCTTCCTGGCGGCTGTCACTCTACTCAACAACGTACCTCGGTGACTGCCAATCACCCCCCCCCCCCCCCGGACACTTATTATTATTTATTCAAATCATTTGCTATGTCGCTCTTCCAGGGAGATGCTAAATGCATTTCGGATCCCCAGCCTATCAACTCCACCTACACTTCATGCTGCCTAAGGAAATCTGCCAATGTAAACAAGGGAGACATAAAATGCTGGAGAAACTCAGCAGGTGAGGCGGCACCTATGGAGAGAAGGAATAGGCGAGACCCTTCTTCAAACTGTAATCAAGGATCATTTACATCACTCTTTGCACCTCACCCATTAGGAAGAAGACACAAAAGCTTGAAAGCACACTACACCAGATTCAGGAATAGTTTCTTCCCTGCAGCACCAAATTGAAGCCGCGGTTCCCGGTGGGGAAGAGCCGATTCTGGATTTATCTAGACTTTTTACCTTGTCTTTTTACCATCTGGACGCCCGCAGCGACGGCTGCAGAGGGTTGAGGTCCTGACCATGGGGGGAAATGGAGGAGGACTGGCCGATTTTTGTGCCTTCCACCACAGTGATGAATGCTGTGTGGATGTTTGTGTTAAATTTTTTGTGTGTTTTTGTGTGTTCTTTATCATTGTACCGCTGCTGGCAAATTCATTTCACTTGCACTTTATGTGCAATGTGACAAATAAAATTGATTGATTGATTGATTGATTGATGAACAATTGTCCCAGATGCTACGAGTGAAATTCATTGCAGACCATAGGCTATATTTTTATGTGCATTTCCTCTGTAGATAGTAATTTCTCCTGGGTAAAATGTCAACTACAACATTGTAACACTATATTCTACTCTCGTATTTTTCTCTTTGCACTATTTGTTGTAGTTGTGTACGCTTGAGTGTACTCCTGTATAGTATGATTTAACTGGATCAAGAGAAAAGAGTGTTTTTTGTCAGTCCCGAAATGGAACAATGAGATGATTACTTGCAGCAGCACAACAGATATGTAAACATAGTACTCTATAAAAGCTACAATAAACAACAAAAAAGGTTCAGTATATACAAAATAAACAAATAAACTAACAATAATAGTACAATTAGAAAAAATAATGCCCACATGTCTATGCTAACAAAGTCTGAAGAAGGGTTCTGACCCAAAATGTCACTTATTCCTTTTCTCCATAAATGCTGCCGGAACCGCTGAGTTACTCCAGCTTTTTGGTGTCTATCTATGCAAACAAAGATTTTCCACTGTAACTCAGAACATGTCACAATAATGAACTAATACCAAGTTATGTAACAGCTGTCTATAAAACTGTGGTTAGGCCACATTTGGAGTACTGCATGGAGTTCTGGTCAAGCATTACAGGAAGGATGTGGAGGCTTTTGAGAGGGTGTTTAGGTGGTTCACCAGGATGTTGCCTGGATGAGGGTTTTAGCTATAAGTTGACGTTGGACATCTTGGACTGTTTTCTATGGAGCATCGGAGGTGGAGGGGAGACCAGATAGAACTACATAAACTTAAGGGAGACATAGATATGGTGAAGTCAGAATCATTTCCCCAGTGTAGAAATGTGAAATACTAGAGAGCATACCTTTATAGGGGACTAGACCAAGTGGGACCCATTGGGTCCAGTCCCCTCAACGTGTGGTCGCGGGGAAGGGGAGGGGGCGGCCTGCACACACACACACTAACCACTCCACACACATACACAAACCACCCCCCTTGATATTATATTAATATTATTCATTCGCTCCTTTTACCCCATCCCCGCCCTATCCACTCACGCATAGCGGGGAGAGAAGAGGGAGTCTTTGTGTAGTACCGTAATACTCTGTAAAAGGTGGCATGCAGATTTGTGTAGTGAAGGATATAAATGGCATGAATTCATAAGGGTTAATCTACATCCTTCCTAGGAAGGAAGTGGCATGAAAAATACTGACAAGTAAAATCCAAAATATTTTACATTAAGAGCTAGTGGATAATTAAGAAATGTGAGACGTATAGGAACCAAAGCAATAAACCAAGAAGTGGAAATGGAGAACTTGAAATAGATTCTTAATGAACACTTTGCACTGGACATCACAAATACGAGGGACAAATGATGACAAAGTTAAGAAGCAAGAGCATAAAATATTGGATGAAGTAGGAAAGGAACTATTACTGCGTTTGGCATCTTTGGATAAATGAACAAGCCTAGATCAAATATCCCAGACTATTAAGGGAAGAAATTAGAAGGCGTAACAAGGAAGTGCAGGTTCTGGTTCACCAAAGAAAGACACTAAATGCTGGAGTAACTCAGCGGGTCAGTTGGCATCTCTGGAAAACATGACTCGGTGACGTTTCGGCTCAGGACCCTTCTTCACACCCAGAAGCATGGACTGTCAATTTTGAATCTTCCCTTTCCACTATCATGGCAAAAGCCAATTGCTTCCAGGCAGTCTTGCAGTAGAGTGATTCCATCAGACCCATTTTCCTGTGTCCCTTCAATTTCTCTCTACACACACACACACACACAAACGAGATCTCCTTTGATTCTTTCCCATTTATGATAATTTACAATTGCCAAAGAACGTACCAGGTTACATGAAATGTAATATTGCACCACGATTTACATAAATACCACAACAATTATTTCCAACCTATCTGATAATTAAGAGTGAGGTCAGATGATAGAGGACTGCTAACATATCAGTCTTTAAAAGGAAAGTTAGGGTACACAAAGCATAGAACAATACAGACAGGAGGAACAAGTCCTTTATCCACAACACCCATTCCAGGAATGGACGGACATGGATCATGTGAAGGTAGAGGATATTAGCTTTATTTAGGTCAGACAACTGAAGCAACTCCAATAGTCAATTTTATAAAGGTACTCTGAGAAGTTGAGGAGCAAGTTCTCAGCTAGTAACTCTTCTTCAGTTTGGAAGGGCTTGCAAGAAATTACCAGCCACAAGAGGAAACCCCCCCCGTTCTTTGGACAATCGTCAGCTGACCAACGACCAAAATGAGTTTTACTGCAAGTTTGAAAATCAGAAACGTAACCCTGGAACCCCCTCCCCAACCAACACAGCCAGACCACAGTCTACAAAGAATGGACCCTGCACCCTCTCCTTCCCATTCACCACTTCACACCTACTTAAGGCAAGACTCCAGTATGAAAAGACTGGACCATTTCCCACCCCAACCGACACTTCACACCCACTCACAGCCTGACCTCAGTCTGCAAAGACTGTGCCTTTCTACACCCACCCCCCTCCAATCACCACTTCACACCCAATCATCCACACCCACTGTGCCACACAACATAACTTATCCAATATCAACAATAAAAATAGAGGAGTTGGAGAGGCTTTTCAGAGGACAAAAGAGCCGGAAATCTCCAGGACCTGACAATGTTTCCCCCTCTACTCTTAAGCTCTGTGCCAAACAACTGGCACCGGTCTATACAGGCATTTTTAACCAGTCCCTGCAAACATTTACAGTCCTTGCCTGCTTCAAAATCTCCACTATTGTCCCTGTACCCAAAAAGGCTAGGATTACTTGTCTTAATGACTACAGGCCTGTCGCACTGACCTCTGTAGTCATGAAGACACTCGAAAGGCTTGTGCTGGCCAAGCTGAAAAATATCACAAAACTCTCTGCTGGACCCTCTGCAGTTTGCATATCGGGCCAATAGATCTGTGGATGATGCCGTCAACCTGGGCCTGCACTTCATCCTACAGCACCCAAACCGCCAGGGGACCTATGCGAAGATCCTGTTTGTTGATTTTAGCTCTGCATTCAACACCATTGTGCCAGAGCTACTACACTCCAAACGTTCCGAGTTGACTGTGCCTGAACCTCTCTGTCAGTGGATCACCAACTTCCTGACAGGAAGCAGCATGTAAGGCTGGGAAAGCACATCTCGGACCCGCAAACACTCAGCATAGGAGCACCGCAAGGCTGCGTACTCTCTCCTCTCCTCTACACTCTCTACGCCAACGACTGCACCTCCACAGACACCTCTGTCAAGCTTCTCAAGTTTGCGGACGACACAACCATGATTGGACTGATCCAGGATGGGGAGGAATCTGCCTACAGACAGGAAGTGGCCAGCTGCTACGGTCAGGCAAACGCCTCCGTTGCCATGCGGTGAGAACAGAGAGGTTGAGAAGGAGTTTCTTCCCAGAGGCCATTCGGACTGTAAACGCCTATCTCACCAGGGACTAACTCTACTGAACGTTTTTCCTTCCATTATTTATTATGTAAAGGTATATGTGTGTTATGATTGTGTTTATAATTTGTTTGGTTGTTTGTCTTTTTGCACAAAAGTCCGCGAGCATTGCCACTTTCATTTAACTGCACATCTCGTATGTGTATGTGACAAATAAACTTGACTTGACTTGAGCTGGCGTCCTGGTGCGGTAGCCACAACCTAGAGCTCAATGCTCTTAAGACAGTGGAATTGATTGTAGACTTTAGGAGAGCTCTCCCTCCCCTCACCCCACTAACCATCAACAACACCAGAGTCACATCTGTGGAGTCTTTTAAGTTCCTGGGACCATCATCTCCAAGGACCTTAAGTGGGGGGGCTACCATCGACTCCACAGTCAAAAAGGCACAACAGAGGATGTACTTCCTGCGGCAGCTGAGGAAGCACAATCTGCCACAGGCAATGATGGTCCAATTCTACACGGCCATCGTAGAGTCTGTTCTCACCTTCTCCATCATGGTCTGGTTTGGCTCAGCCACCAAGCACGACACCTGGAGGCTGCAGCGAATCGTCCGATCAGCAGAGAAGATTACTGGCTGCAACCTTCCCTCCATTGACGAACTGTACACTGCAAGGGCCAGGAAGCGAGTGGGCAAGATCATCTCTGACCCCTCTCACCCTGGCCACAAATTCTTTGAATCACTTCCCTCTGGAAGGCGACTCCAGACTGTCAAAGCTGCCACAGACAGACATAAAAACAGTTTTTATCCACGAGTAGTTGCTCTACTCAACAGCCAAAAATCTGTAGCCTCCCTTTGATCTGGTATTTTGTTGGTTCACATGCTTGATCAATGGTGTTTTATCATTAATGTTTTATTATTATTAATGTTTAATGTTTTCTGAGTCATTCGTAACTGTCACTGTATGTCATGTTGTTACTTGTGGGCGGAGCACCAAGGCAAATTCCTTGTATGTGAATACTTGGCCAATAAACTTACTTACTTATATAGCTTAACATATCTTTTTGATAATTCAACACAATCTATTGAATTGTGTTAACACAATTGTCTATTTACTTTCAAGATAGGGCTCTTAAAGATAGCAGAGTCAGGGGATATGGGGAGAAGGCAGGAACGGGGTACTGATTGGGGATGATCAGCCATGATCACATTGAATGGCGGTGCTGGCTCGAAGGGCCGAATGGCCTACTCCTGCACCTATTGTCTATTATAGACAATCGACAATAGGTGCAGGAATAGGCCATTCGGCCATCTATTGTCTATAACGCTCTCATGGAATGGTAGATTTGCAGAGATTACATGTCTTCTGTGCATCAGATGATACCAGACAGCTGCTCAAGTACAAATTAAGTTTCCTGTTTATGCGTTTCATGTTCCTATCTTTGGCATAAAGAACCATTATGAGCTCTTGAACAGTTAAAACAGGCAGTGAGTTAGATATGTTCTTCATTTAGATACACAAGTTTATACATTAACAACCTAGAACACTGAAACTTCATGTGATAAGAGCAGAATTAAATCTACTCCGCCATTCGATCATGGCTGATCTATCTTCCCCTCTCAACCCCATTCTCCCGCCATCTCCCCATAACCCTCGACACCCGTACTAATCAATAATCTATCAATCTCTGCCTTAAAAAGATCCATCAGCCTTCTGTGGCAATTAATTCTGCAGATTCACCACTCTGATAAAAATAAATCCTCCTCATCTCCTTTCTAAATGCATGTCCTTTTATTCTGAGGCTACAGCCTCTGGTCCTAGACTCTCCCACTAGTTGAAACATCCTCTCCACATCCACTCTATCCAGGCCATTCATTCTTTGGTAAATAGACATGAGAAAAAAAGATTAAACAAGTCCATTATTTGTTTTTATTCATCCCGTTAGGCATTGGTCCCTTGGGTGTGTTGCCCTCATAAATGCCTACGCCTACCTAACTCTAATTCCTTTATCTTTCTACCCTATTGCTACTGACCCAAGCTAAAATCTCTCTTGGATAACTTTCCATTTTCCAACCTTGGCCCGTCAAGATAATTTGTTAAAAGCAGTCATCTTCAGTTACCTATCCTTTTCTGCTGACCTTTCAGACTGTTGGATGCAAATCCTGCTATCTTCTTTCCCGTCTCATCATTCCTCACTGTACTTGAAATAAGACACTGTTCTTATTTCACGTCTACCCAGCAAAGCCATTGATTTAGAACACTTACAAGTGATTCAGCACATTAGATTCAGCACGTTGATGCACTCATAAAGAAACACCTCCACTTCCTTAGCAGACGGAGGAAATCCAGTATGTTGACGAACAGTTTTGAACTTCAACAAATGTACGGTAGAGTGCATATTGACTGGTTGCATCACGGCCTGGTTCGGCAACCTGGAACGAAGGAGTTTACAAAAGGTGGCGAACACTGCCCAATCCATCACGGGTACTGACCACCCTACCATTGAGGGGATCTATAGGAGGAATTACCTAAAAAGGCAGCCAGCATCACCATTACCTTGGCCATGCTCTAATTTCACTTCTTCCATTAGGAAGAAGGTATAGGAGTCACAAAACAGTGATATCCAGGTTCAGGAACAGTTTCTTCCCAACAACCATCAGGCTATTGAACACTACAAACTTCAACTAAACTACGAACTGTTTTGGTTGCAGTAGAGAATCTTGGCTTTGTTTTGCACTATAATGGGATTTTTATTTATTGAATGTTTCTGTTTGTTTATTATGTTATCTATGGAGTGCTGTATTTACAAACCTGTGCTCTACAAGTAGCAATGTCCTTGTTCTGTTTGATGCACATGACAAACAAACACACTGGACTCTTACTGCACGGTGAAGCTGGCAGGTACTATTTGCTATGTGCTGGACCAGCCTGACCCTCGCCAAGCCCAAGGACGCAAGATCCTCTTCAAACCTGCCCTGACCCAAAGCAGACTTTATAGTCAGCACATTAGGTACTACACTCATATCAGCCACTTTGGCAGAGATACATTGTTCATATGTCCAATGCCAGACTCCAAGAGCAGACACTATTCCAGAGTCTTTCATGGGGAGTAGGAGGACAAAGGAGAAGATTCAAAGAAGTTCTCAAAGCCCCCTTGAAAAAAATGCAACATCCCCACTCGCTCTTGCGATTCGCTGCCTTATGACAGTTCAAAATGGTTTAGGAGCATTCAGCATGGATTCATGCTGTAGTGTGCAGAACCTCATGAATAGCCTTGCTAATAGTCACCTAATGATTTGCCCACCCCTTCAGGCACCCCAAATCCAAAAGACCACCTGGTTCACACACTGGCCCCATTGGCAACCTGAGAACCCACAAAAATGGAGTGAAAGCAAGTTACCCATGATCATGAACAACACCCTACCTAAGAGTCAGCTATTGTGGCACCAGATTCTTGAATTGTCTCCTTGATGCCTTCACAAGAACCACCTCTGACGAAACCTTCAGTCACCCATCTTAAACATTCTACCATCTTCGGACATAATTAACCATTAGGGATATTTACAAGTTCACAGATGACCCCACAGTAAATGGCCCAGATCTCAAATATTAATGAGACAAAGTACAGGAAGAAGATAGAATGCTCAGTAATATGGTTGTCAAGACAACAACCTTTCTTTAATGTCAGCAAGACGAAGGAGCTGGGTATTGACTTCATGAAGCAAGGTGGAGCACATGCCCCAATCAGCATTAATGGTGAGGCATGCAAATTGTTAAGAGCTTTAAGTTCCCAATATCACTAACAATTTGCCCTGGACCAACCACATTGAAGCCAGGGAAAGAAAGCATGCCAACACCTCTGCAACAACCACTACCAATTTCGACAGATGCACCACAGAAACCATCTTACCGAGGAGCACCACAGCTTTGTTTGGCAACAGTTCTGTCAAAGACTGCAAGACTATTCAGTGAGTTGTGGATGTTTCCCAGTCTATCACATACAGTGGCTTGCAAAAGTATTCATACCCCTTGAACCTTTCCACATTTTGTCACGTTACAACCACAAACGTAAATGTATTTTATTGGGATTTTATGTGATAGACCAACACAAAGTGATGCATAATTGTGAAGTTAAAGGAAAAGTGGTTTTCAAATTTTTTTACAAATAAAAAAACTGAAAAGTGTGGCGTGCAAAAGTATTCAGCCCCCTTTACTCTGATACCTCTAAATAAAATCCAGTGCATCCAATTGCCTTCAGAAGTCACCTAATTAGTAAATAGAGTCCACTTGTGTGTAATCTAATCTCAGTATAAATACAGCTGTTCTGTGAAGGCCTCAGAGGTTTGTTAGAGAACATTAGTGAACAAACAGCATCATGAAGCCCAAGGAACACACCAGACAGGTCAGGGATAAAGTTGTGGAGAAGTTTAAAGCAGGGTTAGGTTATAAAAAAATATCCCAAGCTTTGAACATCTCACGGAGCACTGTTCAATCCATCATCCGAAAATGGAAAGAGTATGGCACAACTGCAAACCTACCAAGACATGGCCGTCCACCTAAACTGACAGGCCGGGCAAGGAGAGCATTGATCAGAGAAGCAGCCAAGAGGCCCCTGGTAACTCTGGAGGAGCTGCAGAGATCCACAGCTCAAGTCGGAGAATCTGTCCACAGGACAACTATTAGTCGTGCACTCCACAAATCGGGCCTTTATGGAAGAGTGGCAAGAAGAAAGCCATTGTTGAAAAAAAGCCATAAGAAGTCCCGTTTGCAGATTGCCACAAGCCATGTGGGGGACACAGCAAACATGTGGAGGAAGGTGCTCTGGTCAGATGAGACCAAAATGGAAGTTTTTGGCCTAAATGCAAAACGCTATGTGTGGCGGAAAACTAACATTGCACATCACCCCGAACACACCATCCCCACTGTGAAACATGGTGGTGGCAGCATCATGCTGTGGGGATGCTTTTCTTCAGCAGGGAGAGGGAAGTTGGTCAGAGTTGATGGGAAGATGGATGGAGCCAAATACAGGGCAATCTTGGAAGAAAACCTGTTAGAGTCTGCAAAAGACTTGAGATTGGGACGGAGGTTCACCTTCCAGCAGGACAACCACAGCCAGAGCTATAATGGAATGGTTTAGATCAAAGCATATTCATGTGTTAGAATGGCCCAGTCAAAGTCCAGACCTAAATCCAATTGAGAATCTCTGGCAAGACTTGAAAATTGCTGTTCACAGATGCTCTCCATCCAATCTGACTGAGCTTGAGCTATTTTGCAAAGAAGAATGGGCAGAAATGTCAGTCTCTAGATGTGCAAAGCTGGTAGAGACATACCCCAAAAGACTTGCAGCTGTAATTGCAGCGAAAGGCGGTTCTACAAAGTATTGACTCAGGGGGGCTGAATACTTTTGCACGCCACACTTTTCAGTTTTTTATTTGTAAAAAAATTTGAAAACCATGTATCATTTTCCTTCCACTTCACAATTATGCACCACTTTGTGTTGGTCTATCACATAAAATCCCAATAAAATACATTTACGTTTGTGGTTGTAACGTGACAAAATGTGGAAAAGTTCAAGGGGTACGAAAACTTTTGCAAGCCACTGTAGACCAGCCTCCACCATTGATTATCCTACACTTCACGTTTCGGCTCTGCTGGAGCCCCAAGTATGGGCTTCTGGAATGTGCATTTTCCGTTCAGAGTATTATTCCAAGGTTAATTCACCAACAATTCTGCAAATGGCAGTGGCTTCCATTTTCCCAAACTAAACAGGGCTTTTTTAAATTTTCAAACACTTCTAATTTTAATTTTAAAACTACTTCTGAAAGAATTCAGAGACTTGCCTTCCATAACCAATGCCTAACAATAATCTATTATATAGAAAAAAAACTCATTAACATTGTAAAGTATTATGCAAAAAATATATTTAACCACACAAGTGTTGAAACAGGAACTATGTTATCATATGCAGCACAAATTATCTATTTTTGGTCAAAATACAGCAGTAACTTACTTAACGTTAAATTTGTACAATTGGTGATTGTTCAAGAATCAGCACCTCATGATACTTTCATTCATTTTATTAATCCATCGGAGTTTGAACTTTAGTCACCTAACTAATTAATTGTAGAAAGCTGTGAAAAACAAATTGATATTTTGAATGTCATCCATTCCTGATAAATTAAAAATATTTTCAATGAAGGTCAGAAAGACACATTTCACCACTGTAAAATTTACTTAAGAGAAAATACCAACATAAAGCAGGTTAAAGAGACTGGGAAAGGAAAATTAATGGTCCCTTAATTTCTTCTTGGCACAGGTGTTCATAAAAGAAACAAAATACAAGATCACTGTAGAAAAGCTACTGTGCAATCTTATTAGATACATTTTTATGTGCAAAATATCACTGCTTTCAGAACAGTGACTCCATCTCATTGTGCATAACATTGGTCTGTTCAACAACTTCAACAGTCAAGGGAATTTAATCAAATGCACCGGGACTGGAACAATGAAAGTATTACTCGCTGTACCTTGATAGGAACATTAAACACACATTAAACATACTAAAGCAAAAAAAAAAAAACAATAAATTCTGTTATACTAGGTAACCCACTCTCCATTAGTGCAGGCCAAAGTATGTAACGCAACCCTAATAAACTAGAAGGTACACAAAAATGCTGGAGAAACTCAGCGGGTGCAGCATCATCTATGGAGCGAAGGAAATAGGCAACGTTTCGGGCCGAAACTCTTCTTCAGACTTGGCTGGCAGGCTCGAAGTTCCTGAATTCGCGTGGCCTCAACTAGTTCGCGGAAAAATGTTCAGCATGTTGAAAATTTTTCTGCAAGTAAAATTTGGTCAGCATGTTTCTTTTGAACTCGTAGTGCAGTGGAGTTTGGTCGCTATTTAGTTACAGGCAGTCGAGGGCAGCCGTAGGCATTCTCCTTCGCTGACCGGGCATTTTGATGGCTCATTTGAGTTTTCAGGTCCAAGGAAAACCTACCGATAGGTAAAATGCCCGCTAAACTTTATTATACTTTTTAAAAGTGTCTCCACTCCTTCTCCTTCTCCCCCCTCCCCCTCCCCTCGCTCTCTAAAGGACTTACCGTTACTGTGCACCTGTTTTACCTTCCTCTTCATCGCGGGTGTGAATTTCAGACAGCCCTCCCGGAGGGGGGGGGGGGAAGGATGTTTCCGTGTCTGTGTGATCCACCTCGCGGTTTCAACGCGGACGGTCAATCCAGCTCTAGGCTTTCCAGGCGAGTGCCCTCGAGCTTGAAGGTCGAAGACACTCTTCTTAACTCGCGGATCAGGTCGCCCAAGTGGGACGGCCCCTTAAGGATTGCTCTTCAATTAATCCAATTTGCTGTGTTGCAAACTAGTTCAGCTTGTCCTTCCTGGTTTGATTCAGTGGTTTATTTCTTCACCCAGTTCCAACCTTGGGACGAAGGATGACACTGGCAGAGTGAGTTAGATTAATCAGCAGTGGAATGAATCTGCTTTCTCAGAGAATATTGGTGTTTGTGCCGTTTGCAGACACAGGGTCATGGAAACGGTGTGTACGAGGCTTGCATTGAATTTTAAGAAGCTTGTTAGTTAAGAATCATGCTGCAAGTATTTGTTAATTTTAGTAGTACCCTGTACAAAGAGCCAGGTGGTTAATTGGAAGAAGCTGTTCGTGACCAGTTTCCAGGCTCCTGCACCTTCTTCCTGATGGTAGCAGCAAGGTCAGAGAGTATGGCCATGGTGGCACGAGTCTTAATGACATTATCTGCCTTTTTGAGGCGGTGCTTCCAGGAGATTCCTTTGATGTTGGAGAGGTCAATGGGTCAATGTCTGTGATAAACGGTGCAATGACCCCACTGTTTGCAGACTTCTTCAATCTATGGCATTCAAATTACCGAACCAGGCCACGATATTAGTTAGTTTGGTCTTCACCGCAAGGTTCAAAAGTATGTTCAGCGACGTTGGGTCTGCTTCTACTTCTGAGAATGTAGAGGCATTGATAAACTTTCTTTGTAAATATACTAATGTAATGGGGCCAGGATAAATCAGAGGCGCAAAAAAAGCTGGAGTAACTCAGCAGGACAGGCAGCATCACTGGAGAGAAGGAATAGGTGACATTTCGTGTCGAGGCCCTTCTTCAGACAAGTTCTTCTTCGAGTCTGTAGATGGGTCTCGACCCGAAATGTCACCCATTCCTTCTCTTCAGAGATGTTGCCTGTCCCGCTGAGTTACTCCAGCTTTTTGGGTCTATCTTCAGTTTAAACCAGCATCTGCAGTTCCTTCCTATACAAATCAGAGAGGTACATGTCTAGGAACTTAAAGCTGTTGACTTTCTCCATCGCTGTCCCATCAATGAAAACAGGTGCATAAACTCAGAGTCTAACATGCCCTAATGTTTCATGCTTCGAAGACATGGACTGTCTACAACAAGCACCAACGTTCTCATCATAAAATGCTCCAAATGCACTGGCAGCACAAGTAAATCAACCTAGCCAGGCCAATAGAGGCCCTTATTATATTTAACTAATGCCAACGGGCATCATTTTATTAGCATGTCCAACACAAGGCTCCCAAAACAGACACACTGCCATGGCAAGAGATTAGTATGAGGAAAGGGGAAATACTTTAAGGAAAGTTTTCAAAGCCTCTTTGGAGAAATTCCAATATTCTCACCAAATTGTGGGAATTCCAGCTGTGACCAATGAAAATGGATAAGCAGCACCAAGATTGGCACTGAGAATCTTTGAACTCTGTCAAGAACCACAAAAGCCCATGGAGAAAGGGGAAGAAGTGCACCACCTGCTAGATGACCTATCTATTATCTGTAGTGGCCATTTGGCCTGTTTTGCATGTCATTGATGATGACATGTGCCTTTAAATTTTAGACTGCCCGTTATATTGTGGGTGGGATTTATGACGTGTTTTGGGGCGTCTTTGGAGCTTAGATGCTTGCGCAGAAGTTTAGTTTTTAGATTAGTTTGGAGAGACCATGGGGAAGGTTAACCCTTCTACCATGTAAGATCATGCGGGCCATGCGAGGTCCACGGGAGATTTAAAGGAGATCATGCCAGATCTTGCCAGTGTTACAGAGACACAAGGCGTTTTCTAATGTCTAAAGTAATAAGCTGGAGTTCGAAGAAGATTGTAGTAACGAGTCGGAAGAAACTTGGATGTATCTTACTGTTTTCTGTCAACAATAAAGCATTTATTCATCAAAAGACTGTTTTGAAGTCATATCTGAGAAGAAGCTCTGAAGGTCTCTGTGAGTGAGCTTGCACGCGTTTAGAAGACACCCCCTTCCACCATTCTCATCCAAATAGCGGCTAGGGTGCTAATTACCTGAAAGACATGAAAATCTGCCGCTACACTATCTCCATCAAGACGCCCTTCAGTCCCACCGGTTACTGAGCCCACAGGTCCCCCCATATTGATCTCATCCACCTTGGGAAAAATCTACAGAAATGAATTCATGTCATCCTTTTCCCCAAAATTATTGTGCATGACTGAACAGCCAAAGAACCTTGTTCACTCAATCTGAATCTTATTCTATTATTTGCCTAAAAATTAGCAATTGATATTCATTTATTTCCTCAATAACCATATTTAGAAACCATCAGATAAAGAACTTAAATTCTCACTGCTAAGACAGCTTCTCTGGAAAGGAGCTGACCCTGCTATCAAGTAAGTTTCCAACTGAGATGACACATTTATTTCTCCAAAGTCAATAATCAGCATTCTTGGCTCAATGCCTTCTCTCTTCCCGTAGTTATTTTAATCACTGCTTTGGAAACTTTTAAAAGATCCATCTCATTTTGCTTGTAAAAGTTCAACTTAAGATTCACATCAAGCAGTTTCTAGAAGATAATAAAACTAACTATTCATTAGAAATGTCTTAAAAGACATAACCTAAAGTGGGCTTTATCCTATGAACTCGTAATGCATAGCTCTCTCAACTCACTGTTCCTCATTTTAGCTTTGCACATTTCCTTTCTACACCACCTGCCCAATTTTCTCCCCAAAATATTCCTGTATACACATCTGTCTGTCTTCCAATTACTATCAGCAGTGTGGTTACATTATTATTGGGAAATTCAATGCTTATATCATTGTATTGATGTGTAGCATTACTATACATCTGAAGGTAACAATGGATTAAAATGTATTCTAAGAGTCATTTTGAAAATAATAGATTTCTTTATAGTGGGAGGCAAATGAAGTAATCATATTTTTGATCTTTGCAGTTTCAAAAAGCGTTTATCTGCAATTTCTGCAATACATCCCACCCATTTCAACCCTGCTGCTACATCGCAACACCTCGGTGCTCTTTTCACAGCTCGCAACACACTTTGTTCATTCTCATCCACGTTGCGCATTCAAACACTGTAAATTACATTTTTGATCAAGTGTAATTAAATCATCAATAAAACTGAGCGTCTCATGGGATGGCCACAAACTCTCCAACCACTTCCACCCCGTGTACCTCGGAGTCACACTCGACAGGACACTCTCTTTCAAAACCCACCTTCAGAACACCAAAGCCAAGGTCAACACTCGCAACAACATCCTGCGCAAACTGGTAAACTCAAAGTGGGGCGCTGATCCACCAACCATCCGTGCAACTGCCCTAGCCCTGTGCTTCTCCACAGCTGAATACGCGTGCTCAAGCTGGAGCCGCTCCCACCACACCAAACTGGTTGACACAGCCCTCAACGACACCTGCCGCATTATCACGGGATGCATAAAGACAACGCCAGTCCCGTGCCTCTACGCCCTAGCCCCCCCCCCCCATATCAGACGATCCATCGTCGCCCAAGACGAGCGGAGAGCACAGGAGATCGATACCAGGCACCCCTGCACGGACACACAGCACCTCCACCCCGACTGAAATCCAGAGCCAGTTTCTTGCAGACAGTCCCACCTCTCCAGACAACCAAAGAAACAGCAAGGACCAACATCTGGACACACGAGCCCACGACTGGATGGAGAGAGGAATCACTCCGACTGAATGCCTCGCCAGCGGGCACGACCTCCCATGGCCAACCTGGCAGACCCTCAACAGATTACGAGTGGAGCAGGGGAGGTGCAAAGCACTTATGAAAGCATGGAACTACCAGGCAGAAGACACATGCAGCTGTGGAGCAGTACAGCCAATGTCCCACCTACTGGAGTGTGACGACGCCCCCCAGTGCAGCCCCCAGGACCTGGCTGAACCGACCCGACCAGCTGTGACCTGCGGCAGATACTGGCAGAACGACATCTGAGATTGCAACGGACTCGAAGAAGAAGATCAATAAAACAGCAACCATTCCTTTCCAGATAGCTGTAAAACAACAACTGAAATTGCAGCCTACCACATTAAACACCGAGTGTGCTGTTCTGATCGTCCCATTATGGGATGCGGCTTTGAAGAAGATGCCGAAGAGGTTTATCAGGATTTTGCCCGAATTAATCAATCAATCAATCAATCAACCAACCTTTATTGTCATCTTGCAAGCAACAGTTGTACAGTGCAAAATGAAAAGACGTTTCCCAGGGAATACCGGAGCATCGCACATGAAATTTAAAACATTTCACACATAATAACACTAAAAACAATCCAGTCCCTGATGGAACAGTATAAATAGTTAAAAGCAGGTAAAACAACAACGTTAAAATACAGTAAAACCAATCATAAAAATGTCCGGGGCAGCTGATTTGAGTGGCCAGTGCGAGTTATTAAAGTGTCCGTGCCAAGCCGCAGAATCAGGTGACTGAGTACAGAGTACAGAGTAGAAGGCAATTGGAAGAGTTTTGGACAAACTCGGATTGTTTTACATGGAGCGAAGGCAGAGGAGAGACCAGAGGGGAGTTTAAAATTTTTTGAGACACATATAAAGTCAGAAACTTTTTCCGGCAGGGTGCAAATGTCAAATGCTATAGTGGAGTCAGCTTTAAGGCAAGAGGGGGAAGGGGGGGGGAAAGTTTAACAGGAGATGCACATGGTGAGTTTAGTTTTTCCACAAAGAGGGACATGAGTGTAGAATGTACTGATGTGGAAGTGGTAATTAAGAGGTAATTAAGAGGTCACATGAATATTTAGGTAATGGAAGGATATTGAGCACAATCATGACAGAAAGGGCGAGTTCATGTAGGCATCATGTATGGCAAACACACGGTGGGCCAAAGCACCTGTCGCTGTGCTGAACTGTTCTATGTTCTGATTCTTCTTCAGGCTGTCATTGTGCAGATTCTCTCCTCCCCACATAACCACATTTCTTTCTGCTGTCCTTAAACCTCTCAAATCACAACTTTTGCAGACTCTTTCTTGCTTCAGAGCTTTTAAAACCCTATCCGTGTCCCGCGTAACCAATGCTTCCTGTTTTTCATCGTTTTAATCTTGTGGTGAGACTGCATTGAGGATTTTTGACTTATCAAATTTTCCCAATTGATCTGAGACTGTTGCATTTTCTCTCTCTCTCTCTCTCTAACAAACAGGTGATTAGCTCTAAGGTACACAAAAATGCTGGAGAAACTCAGCGGGTGCAGCAGCATCTATGGAGCGAAGGAAATAGGTGACGTTTCGGGTCGAAACCCTTCTTCAAACTGATAGGGGGTGGGGGGGAGAAGGAAAGAAAAAGGGAGGAGGAGGAGCCCGAGGGCGGGGGGATGGGAGGAGACAGCTCGAGGTTTAAGGAAGGGGAGGAGACAGCAAGGGCTAGCAAAATTGGGAGAATTCAATGTTCACGCCCGCCGGACGCAGGCTACCCAGGCGGAATATGAGGTGCTGTTCCTCCAATTTCCAGTGTTGCTCACTCTGGCAATGGAGGAGACCCAGGACAGAGAGGTCGGATTGGGAATGGGAGGGGGAGTTGAAATGCTGAGCCACCGGGAGTTCAGGTAGGTTTTTGCGGACTGAGCGGAGGTGTGGTGATTAGCTCTGACTGTTCTGTTGGTATTCAAACGATTATCAGGAGCACATCAACCATATCAAATGTAATGTATGATAATAAAAGGATTGTCCCAGCAATATGTGATTGCATGCGTCTAGCGCGACCAAACGTGGTCGCTTGAGGCGTACAGCCGCGCGGGGCCGGTCCAACTTCTAACCGCGGGGGCGTAGAGTTGTGCGGGGCTCCGAAAATACCGCACTGTTCGAAAATTCCTCGCGCCATCGGCCTGTCGGCCCGCAGGCACATTGAGGGCGTACGCAGCATCTTGACGGCGAACGCCTAGCGCGTGGGGTTGCGTGATGACGTCACCGCCCGGCGTGCCGTTGCGTGATGACGTCGCCGCCCGACGTCCAAATTCAGTCGGCCCTCCTCCTGCCCAGCTGATTGGTGAGTATGACGTAAATTACGTCACGCGCGAGCTTTGCGCGTATTTACTGCAAACTCTGCATCCATTTGGTCGCGCTGGACGCATGGAATCGCATGCTGGTGGGACAGGCCCTTTAACAATAGTGAGAAAAGTAACAACCAAAGGTGCATCTCAGAGTTAGAGATGGGAGACTCAATCTATACTATATATTGGTCCTGGTTTATTATTGTCACGTGTACTGAGATTCAGTGAAAAACTGTTCTGTCTGCAATCCAGGCAAATCATACCATACAACCACAACATACACAAGCATAATATGTGCAAAAAGAGAATGGAAAACGTGCAGAATATGTTACAGCTACAAAGAGAGTGCAGATCAAAAATCAAAAATGCAAGGATAACAATGAGGTAGATTGGGAGATCAGGGAGCACATATTATAGTCTGAAATTTCAGTGCGTCAGTTGTCAAAATAAAGCCAATACCACTATTTAAATTATATGATTCATTTTGTCAGAGTTAAAACAGCTCAATACGTTCACATCAAAACAACAATTATTCACTCGACTATCTGCGTCAAAGCTCATATGCAAGACCCATTAAATTTGTTTCCAGTTGCACGTTCAGACCTTATTAACACTATATCCTCATTAACACATCTGTCCCTGTGCTCAATCCACAAACTCTTCTTTCTACATCTCCGGTTTGTGCACTTTTGCCCTTGGATTTGCCCAACTCTGGTGATCATGCTATCATCCACATAGCAATGACCTTTGGAAGTTCATAAAATCATGAAGTGCCTAGATAGTCACATTCTTTTTTAGGGTAGGGTAGGCGAAAACTTGAGAGCATAATTTTATAGTAAAAGGAGAAAGATTTAAAGGGGATCTGGGGGCCACGCTTTTCACATAGATATGTGGAACAAACTGCCAGAGAAAGTGGCAGAGGCAGGTTTGAAAGCTTAAAATACACCCAGATAGGAAAGTTTTAGAGGGATATGGGCCAAACACAGGCAATTGGTACTAGGTTAGATAGGCACCTTTGTCAGCTTGGACAAGTTGGGCCATGCTATGTGAACTAGACGATGAGAAAATAAAGCCTCAGACAAGGAAAATGGGAATTGGAGAAAAAACCTAAAACAAATTTTTTTGTGTAAAAACATAAATACCATGCCCTTCCCCTGAACCCCATTAATTTTTAAAAAATGCAATATTAGCACGTTATGTTTTTGTTTACAATTATTGATACTCTTGTAGTGCGTGGATCTCGGAATTAAGCACGAAGTCGTGTTTAGAGAGACACTTTTTATTCAGCTCCTCCCGGTTGTAGGGAAGACCAAACGAGAGGAAGATGGCACCCAAACCCCAGCCTTTAAAGCCTCCGGCTAAGGGCCGCCTCCGGACTGAACCACTCCTGTGCCGAGGGGTTCGACACTAAGGTGGCACGACCCTTGGGAGCCGCCACAGGACCCCCCCCCAGAACCAGAGGCACGAAACGCACCGGCGGGCGAACGACCCGGCCGGCCCGCGTGCGGAAGTTAGCCGCTCGTGGGGCTTGCGGAGGCATAGGTGGAGGGACAGGACGAGGGACCGGCGAGAGGACAGGTGGAGTGACAGGCGGAGGGAGCCGTGAAGGGGGGCGCCCTCGAGGCCGAGGTTGGGCAACCAGCACCGGCTGGTCAATGTCCAGGTGTGCCGGCTTCAACCGGTCGATCGACACTGCCTCCGGCCGGCCCCCCATGTCCAGGACAAAAGTCGACTGCCCGTGTTCCAGCACTCGGAACGGACCCTCGTACGGCCTCTGGAGTGGAGTCCGGTGGGCATCACGGCGCAGGAAGACGTACGGGCAGTCCCTGAGGGCTGATGGCACGTGTGGGCGAAATGTCCCATGGCGGGACGTCGGGACGGGTGCGAGCCTGCCAACTTGCTCGCGAAGGCGCTGTAGGGTGGATGAGGGCGTTCCCTGCTGCCCCGGCGCCGACGGCACGAACTCCCCGGGCACCGTGAGTGGCGACCCGTAAACGAGCTCCGCCGATGATGAGCCCAAGTCCTCTTTGGGAGCAGTCCGGATGCCCAGCATGACCCACGGCAACTCGTCCATCCAGTCCGGGCCGGAGAGTCGTGCCTTCAGTGCTGCCTTCAGCTGCCGGTGGAATCTCTCCACCAGACCGTTAGCTTGCGGGTGGTAAGCCGTGGTGTGGTGTAGCCGCACCCCCAGCAAGCGAGCCATGGCTGACCACAGCTCGGAGGTGAACTGTGGCCCCCGGTCTGAGGAGATGTGCGCCGGCACCCCGAAGCGAGCAATCCAGTGCGCGGACAACGCATGAGCACACGTAGCCGTTGAAGTATCGGTCAACGGAATGGCCTCCGGCCACCGCGTGAAGCGGTCCACCATTGTAAGCAGGTGGGTGATGCCCCGGGACGGCGGGAGAGGCCCTACAATGTCTATGTGGAGATGGTCGAACCGCCGGTGAGGTAGACCAAACTCCTGGAGAGGCGCACGGACATGGCGCTGGATTTTTGCCGTCTGGCACGGAATGCAGGTGCGAGCCCAATGGCCAACCTGCTTGTGCAGACCATGCCACATGAAACGAGCAGCCACTAGTGCCGTTGTCGCCCGGATTGATGGGTGAGCCAGTCCGTGGATCACCTCGAACACCCTCCGGCGCCAGGTGGCAGGGACGATGGGGCTCGGCTGACCGGACGACACATCGCACAGGATTGTCACTCCCCCAGGACCGAGAGGGACATCCTCAAGGCGGAGGCCGGAGATGGCAGTCCGGTAGGCGGGCACCTCATCGTCCGTGAGCTGTGCCGCCGCCAGAGCAGAATAGTCCATTCCGGGCGCCACCTCGAACACGGCGTTGATAGCGGGCCGGGACAATGCGTCGGCCACCCGGTTGTCTTTCCCCTTGATGTAGCAGATAGATGTCGTGTACTCCGATATATAGGCCAATTGCCGCTGCTGTCGTGCGGACCAGGGATCGGAAACTTTCTGCAGGGCGAAAGTGAGCGGCTTATGGTCGGTGTAGGCGGTGAACGGGCGGCCCTCCAGGAAGTAACGAAAATGGCGCACAGCCAGGTACAGAGCCAGGAGCTCACGATCGAACGCGCTGTACTTGGTCTGCGCACGGTTGAGGTGCCGACTGAAGAAGGCCAGGGGCCGCCAACCTCCGCCCGTCAGCTGCTCCAGCACAGCACCAACCACCGACTCCGAGGCATCCACCGTGAGAGCAGTCGGGGCATCTCCCCGCGGGTGTACCAGCAGTACGGCCCGAGCAAGGGCCTCCTTCGCGCCGTCAAAAGCTGCCTCCGCCTCATGGGTCCACTCAACGCTCTTGTGCTGCCCACCCGCCAGAAGTTGATACAGGGGCCGCATGATGTGGGCCGCGGATGGCACGAAACGATGGTAGAATGCCACCATGCCGACAAATTCCTGCAGGCCACGCACCGTGCGTGGGCGGGGAAACCGGCGGATGGCGTCGACCCTGTCAGGCAGGGGAACCGCGCCTTGCGCAGTCACGCGGTGGCCGAGGAAGTCAATTTCATTCACCCCAAAACGGCACTTGTCCAGGTTGATGGCCAAACCATGCTCGCTGAGCCGCTGACAGAGCTGCCGAAGGTGAGCACAGTGTTCCTGTTGCGAGCGGCTGGCCACCAGGATGTCGTCCAGGTACACGAACACGAAATCGAGGCCGCGACAAACCCCGTCCATGAGGCGCTGAAAGGCCTGTGCTGCGTTTTTCAGGCCGAACGGCATCCGAGTAAACTCGTAAAGCCCGAATGGCGTGATGATCGCCGTCTTCGGCACGT
The DNA here is from genome assembly GCF_010909765.2 of Amblyraja radiata. Classification (NCBI taxonomy): domain Eukaryota; kingdom Metazoa; phylum Chordata; class Chondrichthyes; order Rajiformes; family Rajidae; genus Amblyraja; species Amblyraja radiata. The sequence goes on along the minus strand of NC_045961.1, from coordinate 92,154,381 downwards.
CATCCGGGTGAACTGGGATCTGATTATAACCCCGTACCAAATCCACTTTGGAAAAAATCGTGGCCCCAGCCAAATGGGCCGTGAAGTCCTGGATGTGGGGTACGGGGTGTCGATCCGCTGTTGTTGCCGCGTTCAACCGTCGGTAATCCCCACATGGTCGCCAGCCCCCGCTTGACTTGGGGACCATGTGGAGTGGGGACACCCAAGGGCTGCTTGAAGGGCGGATGATCCCCAAGGCCTCCATCGTGCGGAATTCCCGCCGTGCCAGACGCAGTTTATCTGGTGGCAGTCGCCGTGCTCGTGCATGGAGTGGTGGGCCGGTAGTCGGGATATAATGCAACACTCCGTGGCTGGGGGTTGCTGATTGAAACTGCGGAGTGAGAATGTCCGGGAACGCAGCCAAGATACGTGCAAATCGGGAGTCCACGGACGCCAGTGGCCGTCCCACCGGTTGATCCACACGCAACGTGATCGGCTCCATCGTAGTGGCGTTGATCAAACGCTGACGTCCGACGTCCACCATGAGGGAATGCGCCCGGAGGAAATCGGCCCCGAGCAATGGTTGGGAGACGTCGGCAATGGTGAAGCTCCATGAGAAATGGCAGGAGCCGAGCACGATGGGAACCATCCGCAGTCCATATGTGCGGATGGGGCTGCCGTTCGCCGCGGTGAGGACGGGCCCCCGCTTACCGGAACGAATGTCGGCCAGCGAAGGGGGCAGGACGCTGAGCTCCGCTCCTGTATCCACGAGGAAGCGGGTCCCGGAGCGCCGATCCCAGGCAAAAAGGCGATGAATTTGGCCGGCCGCCGCGGGGACTATTGGCAGCCGGCCCAGGCGTTTCCCGGGAATGTGCATGGCTGGCGGCATTGTTGTGCTGCAGCACCCCAGCGTTGATGGTAGTAGCACCAACATCTCCTGTTGGAGTCACTTGGAGCTTGCCTGCTCCTGCTGGTGGTGCCTGCCGCTTGCTGGCGCTGGGCTGCAGGTGCAGTACCCCTCACTGCCGCTGGGGGCGATCGTACGGGCCGTCGGGCTGGAGCTGTCACTCCTTCCACAGCTCCCCCGCCCCACCGGAGGAAATCGGGAGCTGCTGGGGTGACATCATCGGCGTGCCTGCTGACGGCGAGCGCGTTGACGTCATCAGGGCGCGTCGACCTCAGCGCGACCCCGTCTCTGCTGACGCCCAGCGCGCTGACGTCATCAGGGCGCGCCATCCACAGGGCGTCGGTGCGCCTCCCGAGGGCCCGAAGGTCGGCAAACGAGACGTCGGTGAGCTGCAGACGAATGTAGGCCGGCAGCAGATGCAGGTAGGTATACTCAAACAACAGGCACGGCGTGTGCCCGTCTAGTAGAGCCACCATCTCCTTTAGGAGGGTAGATGGCCGCCGGTCGCCCAGGCCCCCCATATGCAGGATCCTACCTGCCCGCTCCATCCTACTCAGTCCGTAAATCTGGAGCAGGAGCTCTTTCAGGCCGAGGTATTTATTATTGTCCGGGGGGTCTGCGAGGAAGTCCGTGACCTCTTCAACCGCATCCTGGTCGAGGGCTCCCACCAGGTAATAGAAGCGGGTGGCATCGACCGTGATGCCCCGCAGGTTGAACTAGGCCTCCGCCTGCTGGAACCAGATGAGCGGCCGGGTGGTCCAGAACTTGGGCAGTTTTATGGAGACCGCGTCCAGAGACAGGGCCAGGCCGGCCTGTGAGGAGGTAGGGCTTTGTCTGTTCTCCATCATGACGCCAATGGAGCGTCGGGGTCACCAATGTAGTGCGTGGATCTCGGAATTAAGCACGGTCGTGTTTAGAGAGACACCTTTTATTCAGCTCCTCCCGGTTGTAGGGAAGACCAAACGAGAGGAAGATGGCACCCAAACCCCAGCCTTTAAAGCCTCCGGCTAAGGGCCGCCTCCGGACTGAACCACTCCTGTGCCGAGGGGTTCGACACTAAGGTGGCACGACCCTTGGGAGCCGCCACACTCTAATACTTTCAATACACTTTAAGAAATGAATGCATGTCTTCGGTTGAGATTTCTATCCAAAATGGATACCACAGATGGATTTCAGATAAGAATGGGTTAAAGGTTGGGCACCTCCTCCCCACAAAATCAATTTAACTGCTTATTTTGTAAGAATTCAAATGTAGAAAATGTGCCGCTTGGCACCTAGTAAAACCATACATCACTTAGAGAGCATCATCCATCAGGTTTTGGACCAGAGATCAATTTTTATGAGTATCCTATGGATTCTTTCAGCAATGTGGAGCCATTTTTCATAAAAAATTCACTTTAAAGTTTTGACCAGCAGATAAACAATAGCTCAAGCTACAGACACACCTATGTATAAACACAGCTGTAATTTCTACATGGTGACAATGGCCAATGTATAAAAATGACCTTTATTAAAATCTCACAATGTGCACATTAACCACGTGATTTTTTCTATTACAAATCTCAAATTGTGGAGTACAAAGGCAAATAAATAAATGATGGGTCTTTGTCCCAAACATTATGGAGGGCACTGTAAATAGGTGATACAGAATGTAGAATCACTCAAAACTGATGGGAGGGAGAGACTCGTTTACCAGATTTATTGAATTTCAGTAGTCTGTGAACTCATGCTAACCAATCAATGGGATGCAAGCAGAAGCCTTCACGTGGCGCATCCCGGGCAATGCTGACGACAGAAACTGTACCACAGTGACGGACTGAAGTAGCCAATTCTGCAACCACCGACCGTCAACCGTCACTGACCGACCGGAAAGACGTGATATAGAAGCTGGCCAAACAAGAGGAAGAAGAACCAATCAATGGTTGAGACAGCCTACTGTTCTCATAGACTAGCTGCGGAACATACCAGAGGAAGACAGCGAGTGCCCATAGAATAAGCAAAGAGTTCAAAAGCAGCAAATGAGAAAGGGAAAATACAGGTGGCACAGCAGTAGAGTTGCTGCCTCACAGCGCTTGCAGCGCCGGAGATCGGGTTTGATCCCAACTACGGGTGCTGTCCCCGTGACTGCGTGGGTTTTTCCTCCGAGATCTTCGGTTTCCTCCCACCCTCCAAAGGCGTACAGGTTTGTAAGTTAATTGGCTTGATATACATGTGAATTGTCCCGAAGTAGACACAAAATGCTGGAGTAACTCAGCGGCACAGGCAGCATCTCTGGAGAGAAGGAATGGGTAACGTTTCAGGTCGAGACACTTCTTCAGACTTTGTCCCTAGTTTGTATCGGTAATGTTATGTGCGGGGATCACTGGTCGGCGTGAAATCAGTGGGCCAAAGGGCCTGTTTCCACGCTGAATCTCTCAACTAAACTAATCATAAAGCATGTTAAATGAGAGATCATTATACATCAGGACTAATTATATTTGTTATTCAAATTATAATGTCATACACATTAATAATTCTATAGCACCGAATGTCACTTTTGTGTTATTAGAAATTATAAAATGATTTAATATCAGATTTACTGGCAATCGTACAAGGTTGATGGGCAAACGTGCTTCTGTGCTTTACAGTTTACACGTTGCAACATTCTGCCATTCATCAACAAGTCACTTATATACTACAGGACTTTCTAATGAACACATTGTGTATTCTGTCAAGGTTAAATAAACTCTCATTTCTCCAGCTCGGCTGACTGATCTAACATAAATTCTGACATGACTGCACGACAATGGCACAAGCACAATAAAACAGTTTTTCACTCTCATTTCACGGATTCAAAGTATTCATCCTTTACTAAAAACATATTTCACAATCAATTATTCTGTGGATGGATAACATTTCATCAGGAAATTTGTATTTGTGATAGTAAATCATTTAAAGCTAACCTATGCTATGTACGAGGACACAACCTTTCTCTTTAAATCGCTGGAAAAAAAATGAAGACAAAATCAATACCACCTCAAAACATTACAGGCCGACAAGCATTGCAAGATATGTGAAGGAGTGCAAGGTGTTGGAAACTCAGGACAAAAAATGTTTCTTCAGAAATACTGTCAGTTAATAGTCTGCTGCAGTATCAGTAACCAATATTGCATGGCCTATCTACCAAAGATTCACATTCCAATTTTAAAAACTTATGAATCAACTGACTCAGGCCCAAGGGAGCAGTCATTTCTTAAAGCAGGATATCTAATTTAACTCTGTTGAGGACTTTGAGGATACTTATACAGGTGCACAACCTTTTATCCGGAGTTCCGGAAACCGAAAAGCTCTGAAAACCGGGCATTTTTTCCAGGATGTCGTCTGCACACCAAAGCTCGCGTTTGCCGCCAAACTTGACCCGAAACGACCCACGGTCAACCCAGGTCTGTACTACTGTAGCGGCTGCCTCCTCCCCGGAGCCCGGGGAGACACTTAAATATCTGTAAATCGTTGCTTAAATGTTAGTCAGTTAGTTTGGAGGGCTTTTATGTGAAGGGGGGGGGGGGGGGGGGGTGAAGGGGGAAACTTTAATTCTTAGTCCCCTACCTGGTCGGAGAGGCGGGGAGCGGGCAATGCCTTACCGAGTCGCCGTGCAGTAAGCTCTGGAGCGCTGTGGCCGCCGACTCCCAACATCGCGGAGCTGGGGCTGCGGGCGTCCGGCCGCGGGCGGCGCCGGTTGTAGCTCCGACTCCGGCAACTCTACCTCTGGCTGCGCGGCGCTCCAAATCCAGCGCGGCCCGCGGCCGGACGCCCGCAGCCCCGCGATGTGTGTCGGCGGCCACAGCGCTCCGGAGCTTACCGCACGGCGACCCGGTAAGGCATTGCCCGCTCCCCGCTGGTATCCCAGCGCTGCGACGCCGCTGACTCCCAACATCGCGGAGCTGGGGCTGCGGGCGTCCGGCCGCGGGCGGCGCTGGATTTGGAGCGCCGCGCAGCCAAGGCTAGAGTTGCCGGGATCGGAGCTCCAACCGGCGCCGCCCGCGGCCGGACGCCCGCAGCCCCCAGCTCCGCGATGTTGGGAGTCGGCTGCCACAGCGCTCCGGAGCTTACTGCACGGCGACCCGGTAAGGCATTGCCCGCTCCCCGACCAGGTAGGGGACTAAGAATTAAAGTTTCCCCCTTCACCCCCCCCACCACATAAAATCCCTCCAAACTAACTGACTAACATTTAAGCAATGATTTACAATGATACCCCGGTCTCCGGGGAGGAGGCAGCCGCTCCAGACTTTTCAAGCCGCCCGCGCTACCTACCTAATCTATGCTAAAAATCTTCCATTCGGAAATCCGAAAAATTCCGAAATCCGAGAAGTGTCTGGTCCCAAGGCTTTCGGATAAAAGGTTGTGCACCCGGACTACTAAATTCTGAAGAACTCGCAACCAAAAATTTCAAGACCCAAGTGTGCAATCCCACCAGCGAACCCCCGGTGGGGGAGACACATGAAGCCTCAAGATATAATTAACCTATATAACTAAAAATTATTATTCTGAGTGATGATACTGGAAGTTTTCTAATTATCAATCTTATAAAAAGCTTTAGTGACCTTAAAACATTTAAACAGAGTAAAAGTTTATAGTTTGTAATAAAGCCTCATTATATTGGGGGGTTTTGGGAGTTGTTGGGTCTCCGTTAAACTACATACAGTGTCCTTTCTTATACATTTCAAACCAACATGAATGAATGTTCCAACTGCTATTAAAGAGAAAAATTATGCTTTTGTTCAACTTTCAGAATTGCAGAGCGGTGAGCAAATTGACTAAAAATTATATATTACAAGAGGACATGGAGGGAAATGGGATGCACTGATAAAAGGTCACAGTATAGTTAAAGGAAAATATATATTCCTCTGCAGTCAGGCATCCAAGTTAAATACATTACTTAATAACCGCTTAACTGCCCAATCATCAATTACTCTTTTCGCTTGTTCTATTGGATTGCCAACATAAAAATGATATCCCTTTCCTTACTTGCAGCTTTCTGCTAGTTATCCAAATTTCTATATAATGCAACATAATAAAATAGACAATAAACAAGAGGTGCAGGAGCAGGCCACTCAGCCCTTCGAGCCAGCACCACCATTCAATGTGATCATGGCTGATCATCCACAATCAGTACCCCGTTCCTGCCTTCTCACCATATCCCTTGACTCCGCTATCTTTAAGAGCTCTATCTAACTCTCTCTTGAAAGCATCCAGAGAATTGGCCACCACTGCCTTCCAAGGCAGAGAATTCCACAGATTCACAATTCTCTGGGTGAAAAAGTTTTTCCTCATCTCCGTTCTAAATGGCCTACCCCTTATTCTTAAACTGTGGTCCCTGGTTCTGGACTCCGCCAACATCGGGAACATGTTTCCTGCCTCAGCGTGTCCAATCCCTTAATAATCTTATAAGTTTCAACAAGAATCCCTCTCATCCTTCTAAATACCTCCAACACCATGAATTCCTATCTTGCAACTTAAACCTTTCAAGGCACAAATGCCTTTTCGAAGTCCGGATATAACATGTCTACTAGTTCCCCTCTGGCCAGAGTATCCTCAAAATATTCCAATAAATTTAGAGTTATGGTCATTCAGCACGGAAAAAGGTGTTTCGGCCCAGCTGTTATCAGGCAACTGAATGGTCCTCTCGTCAGCTAGAGCGTGGGCCTGACCTCCCATCTATTTCATTGGAGATTTGAACTTTCTTTAACAGGACTATCAGACTTCAATGTTACATCTTTGCACAAAATGTTGTACCCTTTATCGTGTACATTTGCTTTGTGGATAGCTTGATCGCATTCATGTATAGTCTTTTTATTGACTGGATAGCACGTATACAAAACCTTTTAACTGTGTCTCAGTACACATGATGATAATAATAAACAAAATAATAACTAAGTGTGTCCATACCAATGGAGATACTCCATCGAAGCAAGACCCATTTGCACATGCTTAGCCCATTTCCTTCTAAATCTTTCTGATCATGCATCTATCCAAAAGTATTTTAAATGATGTTATTGCATATGCCTCAACTACTCCCACTAGCAGCTCATTCCATAGTGAATCTATTCCATCCCTGAGTGAAAAGCAATTGTGAGATGTGATTTCCCCTCATGATGCCATGCTCACTTTGCATGATTAGAAAATGATTTTCCAAATGTGCTGATATTACTTCCTGAATAATTGATACTAATATTTTTCCAACAACAGAAGTTAGACTAATTGGCCTAAAGTAATCTGTTTTCCACCTCCTTCCCGTTTAAAATACGGACATTGAAAAGCAAAAGCAAAGTAGAATCCTTTGAGAATTACAGGGAGTGTAAGAGTGCACTCAAGAGGGAAACTAGGAGGGCAAACAGAAGAAACTAGATAGCTTTGGCAAATAAGGTGAAAGGAGAATGCAAATAAATACTATACATATTCACAAAGAGTAACTTAGTAAAGAATAGGGCCCCTTAAAAATCAATGAGGTCCTTTGTTTAAGGGAAAGAAGCGTAATCCAGGAAATTATAGGTCAGTGAGCCTTACATCAATGGTGGGGAAGATACTGGAATAGATTCTTAGGGATAGGATTTATTCACATTTGGAAGAGAATAAGTTTATTAGGAACAGTCAACATTTTGTTCGTGGCAAGTCATGCCTTACAAATTTGATTTGAGTACTTTGCAAAGGTGATGAAGGTAATTGGTGAGGGTTAGGTAGTTAATGTTGTCTGCAAGAATTTAAAAAGGCATTTGACAATATCCCTCATAGAACACCGATCCCGAATATTATGATGCATGGGATCCACGGTGTCTTGGTAGCTTGGATTCAGAACTTACTTACCTATAATAGAGTGTAGTGGTAAAGGGTGCTATTCTAACGGAATGCCTGTAAATAGTGGTTTTCCGCAGGGATCAATGCTGGGACCCATTGTTTGTGATATATATATATATAAAACTTTGTTATTGGGGGGATTGTGATCATCAGGATCTACATGCATTTGGAACGGCAAGGTATAGTCAGCAGGCTTTGTGTGTGGTAAATCATTTCAAACCAATGTGATTTGATTTTTTTTTTGCATAAGTGACCATGAAAAATGACAAGGGCAATACAGTAGATGTGTAGGAAGGAACTGCAGATGCTGGTTTAAACCGAAGATAGATACAAAATGCTGGAGTAACTCAGCAGGACAGGCAGCATCTCGGGAGAGAAGGAATGGGTGACGTTTCGGGTCAAAAACCTTCAAGCTAGCCAGGGGAAAGGAAAACAAGAGATATAAACAGTGATGTAGAGAGATATAGAACACGATAGATGTTGTCTATGTGGACATCAGCATGGCCTTTGATAACGTATTGCATGGTAGGATGAACTGGAAGGTTAGATCACATGGAATCAAGAAGGTTAGCCAATCAGGACATAATTGGCTTGAAGGTGGGAGAGGATGGTGCGTAGAGAGTTGTTTTTCACACTCACGGACTGCAACAAATGGTGCGCCACAAGGATTGGTGCTGGGTCGAACCATTAAGAATTTGGATGAGAATGTGGGTAGTATAAGCACTAAGTTTGCAAATGAAACTAAAACTGGCTGTATAGTGGACAGTGAAGATGGAGATCTTAATCAACTGGGCAAATAGGCCGAGGATAATTACTATCTATTTGGGGAAACATTCAAAACAATTTATCAGTTGTGGTCTGGCCTACCAGACCATTGTGTAAATCAATGGTGTATCCAAGCTACCTTACATATAGAACCCGAGGCAACAGATGAGTCAATGGTCCCCAGTTCTCCACTCTTCCTTGTCCTCTTTACCTTCGTACAATTCCTTCTAAACATGCAATCCAACGTGACAATGACAGAACTGTTACCGTCAGCAACACAAAAGAATCCCGAGCAAGAGATTGGCAAAGTACACACACACACTTCTAGGAAACCTACAGGTTGGTCTATTGCGAAAGATGGAAACTGAGTCATGGTAATTATTCCATGGACGGCAGATACATCTGACAACAATAAAAATGTCATTTTAAACAAATAGATGATCTTGCGCTTACAGGAAATGTTTACTATTTCTGGCAAAGGGATGGTACATGTGTAAAAGTGGAAAATAAAAATCAACTCAGATGGTTATATCCTCCAACCTCGTTACTCTAGATCGGTCACACCTGATTACCTCTGTAATGTGGAGAAACAGATGCTGGTCTACAAAAGAAGACACAAAGTGCTGGAGTAAATCAGAGGGTTAGGCAGCACCTCTGGTGAATGTGGATAGGTGACGTTTCAGGTCGGGACCTTTCTTAGGACAGACTCCTTTCAAAATTTTAAAAATCCAGTGGTGAAGCCCACAGGAGCACGCTTGAGTCGAGGAGAGTTGGTGGAGGGCCTGGTCTGGAGGCAGGCACGCTTGTGGTCCTTAGTGGAGGTCAGGTGAGTAAGAAAATATTGATTGAAGGCTGAAGAAAGGTCCCAACCGGAAACAACACCTACCTATGTTCTCCAGATACTGCCTAACTCGTTGAGTTACTTCAGCACTTTGTGTCTTTTTTTAACCATCATGATGTGTCATTACCAATCATCAGTAAGAAACTCTTAAGGTGGTGTACAAGTAAATTGTCCACTCATTAGAACCTTTCATAACTATCATAATAAAATTGAACTCTTCCTCTGCAGTAAAATTATGGAAAGTTTCAATTATCCATATGCACACTTTCTCCATTACTGAGTCACGGGTAAAAACAAGAGCACCATTTTCACTGCGCTCAGCCTAAATAAAGATAAATACTTCACAATTTGCATATTGCTAAAATGGCACTTTCTGAAGATCGAATCAAAAATGCCATTACAGGTGCACAACCTTTTATCCGAAAGCCTTGGGACCAGACACTTTTCGTAATTCAGAATTTGTCGGTCTTCGGAATGGAATTTTTTTAGCGTAGATTTTAATGGCTGGCTCAGTGGTCGAGTGCTCGGCTCATATCCGCAAGGTCGCGAGTTTGCGCCTTAATCCCGGCAGTTACTCGAAGAGTTTGAGTCTTCAATGTAGTTTTTTCTTGCAGAATAAATGTTTGTATGAAATGCAGTGTAGGAGAGGTGTACTGACTGTGTGGGCAGAACTTTGGAAGTGATTGCCCACCAGTCTAAAAAGCCGCTGTGTCGCCCTGTCCCTGGGATAGCAGGGGGCGATCAAACAGCACAATACCCCCCTCCCCCTCCAACTCCAGAGGAATCCGCTCCCCGATGGGCCGCTACGGCGACAAGTGGTAGTTTGCCCACAGCCCGAGCTGCGCCCCCTCATCCGCCACCCCAAGAACAAGACGTACCTTGCACACCATCAGCTTCTGCCCCTACGTGTTCCTCTGGAGTTGGAGCGGGGCTGGGCTGGAGTTGCTGCTGGCTGTGGGTCTCTGGGATCTCCGTGCTTGCAGTGGGCCTGGGGGTCGGTGTCCCGTTGGTCCTGACGTCTCCGGCCACCCCCCTGGACTGGAGCTGAGACTGGAAACTGTACCGCCCTTGCCCCCTTCCTCTGCAACTGCAAACAACCCCACTCTCCTGCAAGGGCGGTACAGTTCCCGGAGGATGGCAGGTGGCCGGAGACGTCAGGACCAACAGGAACCCGCTCCCCGAGCCACTGGCCGGACGCCTCTTCCTTGGCTTTAGATCCAGCCCGCTGCTCAGGCGCTAGCGGGCTGGGCTCGGCACGGTGTCAGGATAGCGGTGCGCCGGGTAAGCGGTCCTGCCGCCTTGTTGCTGCCCCCCCCCCCCCCCCCCAGATGGACGCTCCTCCGTGGAAGAAAGCTCCCTGTGAAAGAAAAAGCCTCTACGACGCCCCGAGCTGCGCCCCGTCATCCGCAACCCAGGTTCCTCTGTAGTTGGAGCGGGGCTGGGCTGGGCTGCTGTTGGCTGTGGGTCTCTGGGATCTCCGTGCTTGCAGTGGGCCTGGGGGTCGGTGTCCCGATGAGGGGGCGCAGCTCGGGGAACGGCTTCTGGTGGTCCTGACGTCTCCGGCCAGTTTGCAGTTTTCCTCTGGAGTTGGAACGGGGCTGGGCTGCTGTTGGCTGTGGGTCTCTGGGATCTCCGTGCTTGCGGTGGGCCTGGTGGTCGATGTCCAATTGGTCCTGACGTCTCCGGTGACTGGCACGGTCCTGCTAGCATCGCCGACGTGAAGACAGTGCAAAGCCCCCGCGCCGGTGCAATGGGCCGGAGAGGGGAGGGAAGGGGTCACACACATGGCCGGGAAGCAGAGGGGTGTAGGTGGGGTGAAACTGACTCACGATACACTGTGTATCGTGACCGTGGGAACTTTTTAACTCAGCGGGCAGGCAGCAGCAGATTGTCAATTATTAACCCTCCCGCGCAATATACCCTCACCTTCTCTTTTATGAATGGGGATTTAGTTCCCCTTTCTTCGAGGACCGACCGGAGGTTCCGCTGTCACCTCTGCAGGCTGCCCTCGGTGAACGTTTTCAAGGACCTTTCTTCAAGGACCGAAAAAATGGCTGCTATTCGGAGGTTTTCGTTATTTGGATGTTCGGATAAAAGGTTGTGCACCTGTACCAATTTCCAAGAAAACTGCCAGACAGGTTTGCGCAAATTTGAAATGTTGATGTTTGGTTACAAGGACTATAGTCTCCATGCTGGTTTTGCACAAATTCTTTTGATTGCAAGAAAGATTAGTTTTAGTGTGATATGTCAAAACTGAAATAGCCTGCACCATTACTTTGCTGTAGTTATGAACATTGTATAACATTTCAAAATGAACATAGTATCACAGAATGGTTGCAACACAAAATAGACCATGCTACTCTATATAAACTCCATTAAGAACAATCCACTTAATCCCATTCATCCAACATTTCACAATTAATAAGGCCAAATTAAGTTAAAAATATAAGAAGATATTAAATTGGTTCCTGGGCTAGCTTACAGTTTATATTTAGTCTCAAATTAGGCTTGCCTCAGGTTGCGGTGTGTGAGAGATAATGAATACTATAACATTTGTCTCCCAAGTGACGAGAGAAGAAGCAGAGAAGAAGCTAGATTGATCTCTTTGATGTAAAATTCCTTGCACCAAGTGTCCGATGTTTATGAGGGAGGAGGTGACGAGAGAGAAGATAGATTGATCCAAGGGTTTTGACAAATGCCTTTGATGTATTTGAGAGGTAAAATGCCTTGCACCAAGTGTCCGATGTTTATGAGAGAGGAAATGACAGAGAGGAAACTAGATTCAAGGGGCAATTTCAAATGGCCAATGTTTTTTAATATATCTTGTACCATGTGACAAAATTCCTTTGATGTGATGCATTCTGTAGAAACCTTTATTTTCCTGTACCTCTGACCATGACTAATGTCTGTGGAATGTGCTAAGGTGACAAAAAAACACTATATAATACAATGTAATTCTGTTGTTCAGAGAAGTGGATGAGGACGGTGACGTGTCTGTAATTGCTCACTTGACTAGTTCTCCCTCCCTTCCATCGGCCGATAATAAGTAAAGTTTTGAACTGGTCTACCAAATGTTTGTGTGTTGTCTGTTTATTAAGAAGCGAACCTGTTTAGTTGTTAAAAAAAAGTAGCTTTTTCACAATGGCCCTGCAAATTTCATCTTTTTTTTTCAGAAACTTACATTGTTCTCTTGTAAAGGACATCAGGACAAGAGAACTGAATGAGAGAGATTTTGGAATACAAAAATAAATGCTTTAATACTAATTCAAGAAAAAATCTCAAAAGTTATTGAAGTAATGCTGAGAAGAGGGACATTCCCAAGGGCCTTGGCAGGGTGGATGTGGGAGAATCTAAAACTAAGGGCTCCTAGTTTAAGATTAAAGAGGCATCTATTTAAAACAGAAACAAAATGAAAATTTCTCTCTCAGAAGACTGAATCTCTGGAGCATTTCCTCTAAAGGTCAGTGAAAGTAGAGTGCTGGAATATTTTGTTTAGGCAGAGGTGGATAAATTGTTGATGAATGGTTACCTAGGTTATTTAAGAGCATGTGGTTATAAATTACCAATAGATCAGCCTACTGCATCTCGGTTTACATATATGCAAGGAAAATGCTGGCACTTTATGAAATGTAACAGAAGAAATATCAGGAATAAAGAAAGATACTTAAAAAGCTCCTGGGAATTGTTGAGAACTAACAGTCTCGAATGGATGAGTAAATGAGGAGCACAAAGAAATCATTAGTTTTTTTAAAAGAATTGGAGAAATTAATCAAAATAAAGTGTGACAAGTCCCCTGAACCTGATAAGCTGCAGCCCAAGTTTCTCGTCTTCCAAAATTACATAGATTCTAGCACGGCGCCGACAGGTTGGATGATAGGAAATATAACCCAACTAAGAAAATGAGGGGAGGGGGACGGTTGGGACAGGGAACCACAGACAACTAGGCTGGTAGTAAGAGATTTAGCAGAATCTATTACCAAGATGTGGTAATAAACACAAGAAAATAATAATAAGGCGTGAGTGTGGATTTGTGAAAGCAAAATTATTTTTGACAAGTTACTTTATATATTATAACTAAGGGAATAGATTAGGGTGGACCAGATGGCGTGGTGTGTTTGGATTTTCAGAAGGCCTTTGTTAAAGTGCTAATCAGGGATTATTAAACAAAATGGCTGTATACGATGTTGAAGGTAATAAAATGGCATAGCTTGAGAATTGGTTAACAGATGAAATGGTAGGGAAAAATTATAACTTTAATCAGGAAGCTATGATGTGTGGGAAAGTAAATGGAATGGTGATGAGTTCCCAGCCTGTTTAATGTGCCTACATTTGCTGATGAGGCATCAAGGGATTTGTGACAGGTTAAATCAATCAGTAATATTGCAGTTGGAATACATATAAAAATGCAAGGCCTTCCACTTTCAGAAAAAAATGGAAACGCAGACTATCTTTTCAAATGATGAAAATTTGAAAGATGTTGGGATCCAGAGAGATGTGGCTGTCAAGAAACACATCTAGTTAAACTGCAGGTGCAATAAACAGAAAGCTGGCTTTCATTGCAAGTCAATTTAAGTAAAGAGCAGAAATCTCTTGCTCCAAAAATATGTCATAGAATAGGAAAAGAAGGTTCACCAGCTGTTGAGAACTAGAGCTCACAGTCTGAGTAATAAGGGTTTGGCCTCTTAGAGCAGAGATAACATCATCAATTTCTTCATCCATGAAAATAATGAAACATTGGAATTATCTATTCAAGAGGACTGTGTCGGCTCAGTTCATGAGTATATTCAAGGCAGAGATTTGTGGATTTTATGTTTTGAATATTAAAGAACCCCGATACTTTGAATTAGTGCAGGAAAACAATGAGGTAAACCAATTTGTGATCTTAACAGAATGGCACAGCTGTTACGTCAGACCAAACCCTTCCTTTGGTCATTCCTTTACGTTCAGAGCAGGAGGGGAAGAATTGGGATGAGCATCATTGTGCTCACTCGCCTTAAAGTTATGTTTCTCTGGATGATTGCAGAAATTGAAATTAAACTGAAACAGAAAATGCCAGGATTACAAAAGTGGAAAAGTGAAGCAAAGTAGAAACTGGCTGAGAAACTACTGCAAGCCACAGCCTGTTACAGAATTGTTGTTAATTTATTAAAAGCTACAAACTCTGACAAACTGAACTGAGTTCATTGTGAAAGTAGAAACAGAGGGGATGAAGACAGAACAGTTTACATATGTAATTTATGACTCCCTATACAAGCCATTTAATTATGTGGCACAAGGTAGACATTAGACAGAACACTCAAGAATCAGCATGACATTCTTAAATGTGCAGCAATTTTTCCCAAAAGAATTTAACTCTATTAAGGATTTGCCATTTACAGTAATCAAAACTGAAAATTGTACATGATAACATACCACATGAAACTAACAGAATACAATTCCTCTTTGCACCAGGTTTCAGGGCAACTGTAAACCTGGTCACAGAACACCAAAAATAGGACAAATTGAAATATTCGTCAGGAACCCAGCACTGCACTATTACCGAGATGCATTTTCTATTAGTCTGATCTATTTCCTGCTATCAAGTTCAAATTTCACCAGGGCCAAAAGAGACAAGAGGGGCACAGAGATGCAGCTGGTAGAGTTGCTGCCTCACAGCACCAGAGACCCAGCTTCAATCCTGACCTCGGGTGCTGTTCTCCTTGTGACCATGTGTGGTTCCTCTGGGTGCTCCAGCTTCCTCCCGCATCCCAAAGACGTGCAAGTTTGCAAGTTAAATTAACTCTGTAAATTGCCCCTAGTGTGTAGGGAATGGATGATAAGTGGGATAACATGAAACCAGTGTGAACAGGTGATCGGTGGTCAGCTGAAGAGCCTGTTTCCATGTTGTATCTCTAAACTAAACAACAGTAAAACAGGAACAGAGGACCCTTTCTAGTTCTGATAAAAAATCCCCTGAACTGAAACATTAACTGTGTTTTTCTCTCTACAGTTGCTCTTCCAGTTATATTTTCTGGGCAGTTGATGTGAAACTGCATTTAAAATGTAATAAATTCAATAACCTGGCTACCAGGCACATGACAGTGATCTTCCCACTCACAAATAACTAGCAAAATGCCCTTCTCGGGACCTGTTTATCAGCTCATTAAATGCTATCATCCTATAATAAAGGAAAGCAAAATATTTATTTAATGCATTTACTGTTTTATTTCAGATTTGCAGTATCTGGAGTTTGTTTTTGAATTTCATTAAAACACAGTAACTTGGAACATCTGAGATCAACATCAAGAGATACAACTTGGAACTTTGTAACAACCAAGACCAGAAGTAAGACAGGGGAAAACAGCTCCTGGGGGAGACACCATTTCTGGAACACGATTTTCATGAAAGGACCAACCAACTACCTGGCTAGCTGTTGACATATTTTTCTATGCAATATTTCAAATAAGAATCATTATTTTTTTGAATAAACAGAGTACAAGATAATAATTTCAAGTAATTTATGTTTCATTAACCTGATTAGTTTCTGATTAAAGATTGCCTTGCGTTTTGGTTTAAGAGAAATGGAAATCATGCTTCTAAGGAAATAAGACAGCTAGCTCCACAGACATACGAAAGAAAACATACGATTTAAGGAATGGATGGTGGTGGAAAGAGCACAGCAAGTACATGGATAGGAAAAGTTTAAATGGATGCGGGCCAAGGGCAGGCAGGTGGGATTAGTGTAGATGGAGCATCTCGGACGGCATGAGCAAGATGGGCAAAGGGCCTGCTTCTGTGCTGTAAGACTATGATTCAAAATCCAGAAACTTTCTCAAAGCCAGGATAAAGTGCCGATTCTTCAGAAATGCAGTGGAGGCCGGTTCTCTGGATACTTTCAAGAGGGAGCTAGATAGGACTCTTAAAGATATCGGAGTCAAGGGATATGGGGAGATGGCAGGAACGGGGTACTGATTGTGGATGATCAGCCATGATCACATTGAATGGCGGTGCTGGCTCAAGGGGCGGAATGGCCTACTCCTGCACCTATTGTCTATTGCCTGGACCATCTTTTCCTCGAAAATCCAATGAGAGGCAAGGATGGTGAACTTGTCAAATTCAGAGAGACAGTTGCACTTGTGGGGAAAATAAATCTCCCAATTCTCAACCAAAGCGATGAAAGATGTCACTGACAATATCCTGGGGTCCCCTTTGACCAGAACCTCAACTAGACCAGGTACATAAATACAGGGTTGGGTCAAAGACAGGGTATCCTGCGACAAATGATTCACCTTTGAACAATGCTAAACTTTTCCACTGTCTACAGGTTACTATCAGGAATATGATCCATTATTTGCCGTTTCCCTGGATGAGTGCAACTCCAAAAGCACTCCGTGTAGGAAGGAACTGCAAATACTGGTTTAAAATGGAAGGTAGACACAAATTGCTGGAGTAACTCAGCAGGACAAGCAGCATCCTCAGAAAGAAAGAATGGGTGACGTTTCAGGTCGAGACCCTTCTTCAGACCCTTCTTCGGAAGAAGGGTATCGACCCGAAACGTCACCCATTCCTTCCCTCTAAAAGCACTCTGACAGTTAACTCCATGTGGGGAAAAGTTACTTGATTGACATCTCGTCTACTACCATAGACATTAGTGCATGATCTTTACTGGTATAGTGACTGCATTATTTACCATTTGCAAAATACATGGAAGTGACCAGCATAATTATCTCCAAAATTGTGACCCCTACAACAAGGGAGGATAAGGGTAGCGGGAGGATAGAAACACGATGACCGGCAGGTTCCCTTCCAATGGTGCCCTACATCATCCTAATTTGGAAACATTCATCATTTCTGGGTTTAAAATCATGGAACACCATCTAATAAAACAGCGAATAAGAAAGTTTGAGGTGATTCAACAAAGACCTTCCCAAGGGTAAGAAGATGGCCAATAAAAAGGGCCGTTGCCAGTGAGATCCAAATCACAAAAAAAAGAAGAAAAAAAAGAAACAAGTTGGCTGCACTCAGAAAACATCCAACGACAGCTACATAACTACATCCCATATAACAGCTACATGCCATAATCCTGAGCAAACTGGATCACAACATTCACGATCTCAGTGCATACTCAGGACAAGCAAGACTGTGTCAATGCTCCAACACTCACCTAAACCATTCCCCCGCAACATTGCATGGCACTTCCAACTAGCTTCCTGCTGGAGTACAGTTAATAAACAGAAGTGAGAAAAAGCTCAATATACATCACATTCACCCAAGTAGTAATCGGCAGATGCACCTTTAGAAGCTGAGGTTAAAGTTATCAATTCATACACAAAAACATATCTGAAGCAGGCTTCACACTAAACATGTCCCAACAGCACAATACTTACTATCACTCAAGACAATAACATACCACAATATGACCCCAAAAAATGTAAACCGCATCGTTGAACAAAGTGGAGTATGGAGCCATGAGAGAGGCTGGCCAAAGTTGACTAGAAACATACCCTAGCAGGGATAGACAATAGGTGCAGGAGTAGGTATGATAGTAGAACAACAATGGCAGCTATTTCTGGGAAGAATACAGAAGGTGCAGGATCAGTTCATTCCAAAGAGGAAGAAAGATTCCAACGGGAGCAAGGGGCAACCGTGGCTGACAAGGGAAGTCAGGGACAATATAAAAATTAAGTGAAGTAGTGCAACATAGCAAAGATGAGTGGGAAGCCAGAGGATTGGGTAATGTTTAAAGAGAAACAGAAGATGACTAAAAAGGCAATACGGGGAGAAATGATGACGTACGAAGGTAAGCTAGCCAAGAATACAAAGGAGAATAATAAAAGCTTCTTTAGGTTTGTGAAGAGGAAAAAAATTGTTAAGACCAAAGTTGGACCCTTGAAGACTGAAATGGGTGAATTTATTATGGGGAACAAGAAAATGTCAGATGAGTTGAACAGGTACTTTGGATCCGTCTTCATTAAGGAAGACACAAACAATCTTCGTGATGTACTAGTGGCCAGAGGATCTGAGGTGACGGAGGAACTGAAGGAAATCCACAATAGGCAGGAAATGGTGTTGGGTAAACTGATGGGACTGAAGGCTGATAAATCCCCAGGGCCAGATGGTCTGCATCCCAGAGTACTTAAGGAAGTGGCTCTTGAAATCGTGGATGCATTGGTGATCATTTTCCAATGTTCTATAGATTCAGGATCAGTTCCTGTGGATTGGAGGGTGGCCAATGTTATCCCACTTTTTAAGAATGGCCGGAGAGAGAAAACAGGGAATTATAGACCAGTTAGCCTGACATCGGTGGTGGGGAAGATGCTGGAGTCAATTATAAAAGATGAAATTGCGGCCCATTTGGATAGCTTTAACAGGATCGGTCCGAGTAAACATGGATTTACGAAGGGGAAATCATGCTTAACTAATCTTTTGGAATTTGTTGAGGATGTAACTAGGAAAATGTACAAGGGAGAGCCAGTGTATGTAGTGGACTTTCAGAAAGCATTCGATAAGGTCCCACATAGGAGATCAATGGGCAAAATTAGGGCACATGGTATTGGGGGTAGAGTGCTGACATGGATAAAAAAATTGGTTGGGAGACAGGAAACAAAGAGTATGGATTAACGGTCCCTTTCAGAATGGCAGGCAGTGACTAGTGGTGTTCCGCAAGGATCGGTGCTGGGACCGCAGCTATTTATAATATTTATGATTTAGATGAAGGGATTACAAGTAACATTAGCAAATTTGCAGATGACACAAAGCTGGGTGGCAGTGTGAACTGTGAGGAGGATGCTATGAGAATGCAAGGTGACTTGGACAGGTTGGGTGAGTGGGCAGCTGCATGGCAGATGCAGTTTAATGTGGATAAATGTGAGGTTATCCAGTTTGATAGCAAAAACAGGAATGCAGGTTATTATCACAATGGTGTCAAATTGGGAAAAGCAGAAGTACAACGGGATCTGGGGGGTCCTTGTTCAGCAGTCAATGAAAGTAAGCATGCAGGTACAACCGGCAGTGAAGAAAGCAAATGGCATGTTGGCCTTCATAACAAGAGGAGTCGAGTATAGGAGCAAAGAGGTCCTTCTTCAGTTGTACAGGGCCCTAGTGAGACCACACCTGGAGTATTGTGTGCCGTTTTGTTCTCCAAATTTGAGGAAGGACATTCTGGCTATTGAGGCAGTGCAACGTAGGTTCACAACGTTAATTCCCGGGATGGCGGGACTGTCATATTTTGAGAGAATGGAGTGGCTGAGCTTATACACTCTGAAATTTAGAAGGATGAGAGGGTATCTTATTGAAACATAAGATTATTAAGGGTTTGGACACACTGGAGGCAGGAAACATGTTCTCGATGTTGGGGAAGTCCAGAACCAGGGGCCACAGTTTAAGAATAAAGAGAAAACCATTTAGAACGGAGATGAGGAAACACTTTTTTCCACACAGAGAGTTGTGAGTCTGTGGAATTCTCTGCCTCAGAGGGTGGTGGAGGCTGGTTCTCTGGATACTTTCAAGCGAGAGCTAGATAGGGCTCTTAAAGATAGCGGAGTCAGGGGATATGGGGAGAAGGCAGGAATGGGGAACTGATTGGGGATGATCAGCCATGATCACATTGAATGGCGGTGCTGGCTCGTAGGGCCAAATGGCCTACTCCTGCACCTATTGTCTATATCCCATGGCACAGAGCCATTTGTAAAGAAGCCTGGCATTAATTATGACATTACCACTGCCTGGGGGCAGCACAACCTTTGATCAGCTGAGAAAAAGTGTTTGAAGATCAAGACATCAAAACCTGGCAAGTGATCCTTTACCTCCTGAATATAAGAGACACACCTACCATTAGCACAATCTTGACCAGCAGCAAAAACTCCAACCTCCCCGCACCAAAGACACCAATCAAGTCCACTCAAATCCTGCAAGTCCACTGACACATTAATCAAATTAATATCAGTGGGTTTTATCAGGCCAACTCCCTCAGCGTTGAAGGTCTAATTACACACTATAGACTCTGATGGACAGGCCATGGCAGATTCCTGATAACACACTCCTAAAACAGACACTTTACTCTTATGTCATGCGATCACCAAACAGAGCAAGAATGCTCTCAAAGCCTCCTTAAATATGAACATTCTCACCAGTTCAAGGGAATCCCTGACCCACAACCATTCAAAATGGATGAGTAGCACTTGGTGTATCAGTGAGAACCCCACTGAAATCAACTCTTTACCAAACAGGTCAGAATAATCATCAGAAAGGCACATCTAATTGCGTACCTGCCCCATCAAGCATCTCCTGCCTCTGCTGGATCAGACACTTTAGATCCCACATGGGTCTGTCCTATCAGGCAGCTCAGAGTCATCCTTGTCCCAGAAGAACTGCCTAAATGACGACTGACCTGATATATGCTACGATTCATTCATGAATTGCCCTGCAGACCGACAGAAATTGCCAAGAGATGCTGATTAAGATGATGCTCATGTTTTCAATGCACAGACAGCATGAATAAGGCACGAAGAATGACACAAAACGGCGGCGTACCTCAGCGGGACAGGCAGCATCTCTGGCGAGAAGGAATAAGGCAACATGCGTACCATGTATTTGCCACTTCAGCGGATAAACCGCCTGTAAATTGGGAAACTGCTTTAGTTCATCCCAATACATACCAGGAGATGCTGGCTGCCCCTGCGCTAGCTACCCACCAACTGCAGTTGATGATTGCACCATCTCTGCGGCGCCTAGTTTAATTGCTATTTGCAGACAGGATTCCTCTGAGGCCTCACGCCGTCCTGTCCAGTCTCCCCCACCCTCTCCCTCGACCCGAGCTGAGGAGGAGACGGGGCGCATCAACCCGCTCCTCCATCACTCCTCCTATTTCCCCTGACAATATTAACCGAGTAACTGTCATTTCCTGACCGGTTATTCCCTCAGCCGACGCTCGCGGGCTCGCTCCGTTCCTCGCTGCGACTGCCAGACGACGACAGCACCGTCTCCTCCTCCACCGCCCCACTATCTCCTCAACCCGGCCACAGGATAAACATTTACCCGCCGCCGCGGCTGCAGCAGCGTCACTCAAACTGCCTCCCGGGCGCATGCGCCGGCCCAGCGAGGAGGTTTCTGGGAGTTGTAGTCCCGCCAGCCACCGATTCCTCTCCCGAGCCATTGAGACTACGATTCCCAGGATCCCTCGCGCTTTGGGCACCCAGTTACTACAAAATCAACTCAAACACAGCTCACGAGCCATTAAAAAGAAATGATTTTAAAAAAAACATTAAAAAAAGAAAATTACCAGAGTCAAATGTTATTCTTTAACAAGAATTAACAGAATTATGAACTAACAGAATTATGAATATAACCCTATATCACACACACAAACTGTTCCCCCGCAACGTTGATTACACTGCGAGTCGGGTCGGGTAGGTTCCGGTTACTGAAATGGACGAAAAAAATGCCCACGATCCGCTCCGTTGCGTACTACACGTCAGCCCATTGCATTTCGCAGGAGTGGCCTATCTTATCCTAACATATAGGATCTTTGTTATGTACCACTGGTCCACAATGCGCCAAACCAATGAGATTTGCTAAACACCAAGCTTCACGGTATTTAGTTGCAGATAACGGCGATCGTAATCTCACTCCAGATATCTTTCAATATATCTCAGCTTGGCTCGGCTTGTACTCGCTAGAATTTAGGAGATTGAGGGGGGATCTTATAGAAACCTACAAAATTCTTAAGGGGTTGGACTGGCTAGATGCAGGAAGATTGTTCCCGATATTGGGGAAATCCAGGACAAGAGGTCACAGCTAAAGAATAGAGGGGAAATCCTTTAGGACCGAGATGAGAAAAACATTTTTCACACAGAGAGTGGTGAATCTCTGGAACTCTCTGCCACAGAAGGTAGTTGAAGCCAGTTCATTAGCTATATTTAAGAGGGAGTTAGATGTGGCCCTTGTGGCTAAAGGGATCAGGAGGTATGGAGAGAAGGCAGGTACAGGATACTGAGTTGGATGATCAGCCATGATCATATTGAATGGCGGTACAGGCTCGAAGGACCGAATGGCCTACTCCTGCACCTATTTTCTATGTTTCTATGTTTCTATGTAATAGCATCTAGATCCTCGCAAATAGGCTCAATTTAAAAACATACACTGACCGACTGGTGAAACAAAAAAAGCAACATTCTGCAATGCTGCAATAAAAGCAAAAAATCTAGAAATAGTCAACAGATCAGGCAGCAATTGTGGAGAGAGAAACAGAGTCATTTCAAGTTGAGGAATTTACATCAAGCAGATCTGACAAAAAGCCTTGACCTGAAACGTCGACCATTCCTTCTCTCCAGAGATGCTGCCTGGCCCGCTGAGTTACTCCAGCTTTTTGTATCTGCGGTTTAAACCAGCATCTGCAGTTTCTTCTTGCACGTCAAATCAGATAGACAATAGACAATAGGTGCAGGAGTAGGCCATTTGGCCCTTCCAGCCAGCACTGCCATTCAATGTGATCATGGCTGATCATCCCCAATCAGTACCCCGTTCCTGCCTTCACCCCATATCCCCTGACTCCGCTATTTTTAAGAGCCCTATCTAGCTCTCTCTTGAAAGCATCCAGAGAACGCGCCTCCACCGCCCTCTGATGCAGAGAATTCCACAGACTCACCACTCTCTGTGAGAAAAAGTGTTTCCTCGTCTTCGTTCTAAATGGCTTACTCCTTATTCTTAAACTGTGGCCCCTGGTTCTGGACTCCCCCAACATCGGGAACATGTTTCCTGCCTCTAGCATGTCCAAACCCTTAACAATCTTATATGTTTCAATGAGATCCCCCTCTCATCCTTCTAAACTGCAGAGTGTACAAGCCCAGATGCTCCATTCTCTCAGCATATGACAGTCCCGCCATCCCGGGAATTAACCTTGTAAACCTACGCTGCACTCCCTCAATAGCAAGAATGTCCTTCCTCAAATTAGGGGACCAAAACTGTACACAATACTCCAGGTGTGGTCTCACTAGGGCTCTGTACAAGTGCAGAAGGACCTCTTTGCTCCTATATTCGATTCCTCTAGTTATAAAGGTCAACATTCCATTCGCTTTCTTCACTGATCAAGATAGTTCTGTTTCTCTCTCTAATTCTCTCCCGATCTTCTGAATATGTCCCACACTTTTGCTACTGCAACAGAATCATGTACGCATCATCGTTCATTGAGAGATAGCTCTGAAACATGCCCTTCCGTCCACCAAATCCACGCCACCCAGATCAACAAATAGAACTTCATTCTCATTTTGTATTTTGCCGACAAACTCTTCAATGCCCACCGGATTCTACTACTCCCCTACAGATATGGGTAATATACAGAAGCTAATGAACCACCAACCCACATTTATTTAGGATGTGGGAGGGAATCATAGCACCCAAAGGAAACCCATGTGATCACAGGTGTGAATGTACAAACTCCACACAGACACAGCCTAGGTCAGGATTGAACCTGGGTTGCCGGTGTTATATGCCGACTTTACTTGCTGTGCACTGTGCTGCTCCCACTGCAACTTTAAGATAGTAAGACATCGCAAGATGCTTCAGAACTGCATTATCAAATACAAATATGACTTGGAATTCAATAAGAATAATTAGGGCAGTTGAGTATAAGCTTGATCAAAGAATTACATTTCCATGAGTGTTGTGTAATAATTCGGCATTTACACCTCCTCCACACTGACATTTTGTTCTATAGTCACCATGCATTATCACTCCCTTTGTCATTTAATCTTTCCTACCTTTATCCTTAGTGTTGATGAAGAATTAAAACGTTATATTTACTCTTCAATTTTATTGTGCAGAAATACAGTTTTCTTATAATAATACATTTGGACATTATAATGGAGAACGAATTCTGCACCATGCTTCTCGTCTCACTTTTTCTATTAGTCTAGAGCATTTTGTAACACAAACAAGTTACCAGACATGAAAGAGAGCATTAATAAATATTGATTTTTGATTGGGAGACTGAGGTGCTGTAGGAAATGACGGAGCCGTTTATAATCTATATTAATATTGTGGTTGAGAGTACTCTGGATGATATATCCACCTTGATTATATTCAATAGATCAAGTAGTACCTGTGGAGGCAGAACTAGAGTTAAAATTTCAAGACGATCTTAGATTGACTAGATTTATTACTAGAGGATTTTGGTATAAGAGCAAATATATCTACTGAAATTACACAGTCCCACTGAGACCACTACTGGACTCAGTAATGTCTTGTACAACCGCAGTATAATGTTTCAAGTCCAACACTCCACCATCCTGTCTATCTGCAATACCACTTCAGAAAACTAAGTGATTGTACCCCTCGGTCCCCGTGTTCTACAACACCTCCCAGGGCCATATCAGTCACTATAAAAGTGCTACCCTGGTTTAACTTCACAAAATGCAACACTTTGCACTTATCTGAATTGAATGCTATTGCTATTCGTCGACGCACTTACATTGCTGATTAAGATCCTGCTGTAATTTTTGACAACTATCTTCACTGTCTATGAAACCATCTATATTCAAGAGTCAAGTTAAGAGCCAAGAATGCTTATTTGTCGTGTGCATCAGATATAAACCGGAACAATTAAATTCATACTAGCTCAGCTTTTCATGAATGTTAGGCGCAACATCAACAGCAATAAATATACAATAAATTATCAGTTATTCTAAGTAAACCAGATCATAATAGTGTAAACATCGTAATGCACAGCCCATGGTAGTTTAGTTTTAAGATAGGATCTCTCATCATTAGTGTAATCTGCAAATTTACTAATGCTATGTACGTTTTTATCCAAATTGTTTATATACATGATGAATTACAGTAGGTCCAGCACCAATCCTTGCGGCACACTATTAATCGCAAGCCTCTGGCTCAAAAAATAACCTTCCAAGATCATCCTCTCCTTCCTATCAACCCATTTATATATAATTAGCCAGATCTCCCTGGACCCCATGTAATCTAACCATTTAGACTAGCCTACAATGTGGGATCTTGTCAAAGGCCTTGCTGATGTACACAAACACCACCCACCATCCTGCTTTTTCAATCTTCTTGGATAACGCTACAAAAAAATCGATTTCATTTGTGAGACATGATTTCTCATGCACAAAGCTATGCTGACTATCCCAAATCAATCCCCGCCTATCCAAATGCTGGTAGGTCCTGTCACTTCCAGAATCCCTTCCAGAAACTTGCCCACAAATGATGCCAGGCTTGCCAGCCTGTAGTCCTGTTTTGTTGTTGCTGCCATTTTCATATAGTGGTACAACGTATGCTTCTCTCTCGGTGGCACAGTGGTAGAGCTGCTACCGCACAACATCAGAGACACAGGTTCAATTTTGACCTCGCATGTTATCTGGGTGGAGTTTGCGCGTTCTCCCTGTGGCAGGATGGTTTCCTTCGGGTGGTCCGGTTTGCTCACACAGCTCAAAGATGTGCATGTTTGTCGGTTAATTGGCCTCTGTAAATTGCCCTAGCATTTAGGGAGTGGATGCAAACGTTGGAAAACATTTAACTAGTGTGAACGGGTGGTCGAAGATAAGCGTGGACTCGGTGGGCCGAAGGGCCTGTTTACGCTCCAGATAGATATAAAAAGCTGGAGTAACTCAGTGGGTCAGACAGCATCTCTGGAGAAAAGGAATGGGTGACATTTCAGGTTGAGCAGTCTGCTCAGTCTAAAGCAGCGTCTCAACCCAAAACGTCACCCATTCCTTTTCTCCAGAGATGCTGTCTGACTCGCTGAGTTACTCCAGCTTTTTGTGTCTATCTTCGATTTAAACGAGCATCTGCAGTTCTTTCCTACACAAATGGCAGAGGCAACTCAAGGAGTTGAATGGCCAACTCCTGCTTCTGTTACTAATTATAATTATAATTGAAAATTCAAAGTAATAATACAAAGAATATAAAATGATTCAGCTATCATATTAGACCATTAGTTCAGTAAGCAAAAATAAATCATACATTAAAATAAAATGTGAATGAAATTGATAAAGCTCACTTCTTAAAAACAGACAAAATATAATATAATATAATATGGCAGCAAACGATATAATCGCGATTAACTCTTTCAATATGATTATTATGGCACCCGTTTATGTGTTTTTTGCAGATTTCACTGCTCCACTATATTAGATATATTCTAATCACAATTTATTTGTAACTGCGGTTAATCTCCTTCCAAACACAGTCTATTAGGTCCGACTGCGTTTGGAAGGAATAAATGCTTTATTAGGTCCGACTGTGTTTGATTCAAAAGTCCCGCTCATTTCGTGATTTCCACTTAGTGGACAGGTCGTGCTGGTTGCGTAATTTCCGGTGAGTGCAGAGGTCGCGCTGATTGCGTAATTACCGGTAAGTCCAGAGGTCAAGTTGATTGCAGAAGTGTCGCTGACTGCGGAAACCCCAAAGTGGAAAGGCTGCGCTCAGCCGTGTGAGTATTCAAGAAAGTTTACCGTGTGTGTGTCAGTGTGTATGTGAGTGTGTTTGTGAATGTGTGTGTTTGTGAATGTCTGTGTGTGTGTGTGTGTGTGTGTGTGAGTGTATGTTTGTGTGTGTATGTATTTGTGAGTGTGTGTGTGTTTGTGAGTGTGTGTGTGTTTGTGAGTGTGAGTGTGAGTGAGTGTGTGTGTGTGTGTGTGGGGTCTCAGTGACTGAGCTGCCAGACCAGGAATTCATTCGGCGCACAATGTACATACTAGCCCTCTGGAAACCAGTCCCTTCGGCCCACAACACCACGCTAGCGTTCCAGAAAGGCCCCCCCCCCCCTCACTGGCCAGCAATATTGGAATTGGTGGAGAGGTGGAATATTGCGTTGGGGGACCAGCCCTCCCATGTGAAGCTGGGACCCAACGGGTCCCACTTAGTCCAGTTATAAATAAAAGAGTTTAATAAGTTAAAGTGCAACATACATTTAAGTAAGAGGAAACAGGCAGCTGGTAAATCTAAAAGGGGATACCGAATAGCTTGCAGATGATGCTAAGATAGGTGGAGGGGCGGGCAGTCTAGAGGAAGCAAGGACTGCAGAAGGGCTTGGGCAGACAAGTGGCAGATGAAACTCAGTGTAGCAAAATGCAGGGTCATGCATTTTCGCAATAAGAATAAATGTGTAGATTATTTTCCAAATGGAGAGAGAATCCAGAAATCGGAGGTGCAAAGGGACTTGCGAGTGCTGGTGCAGGACTGCCATAAAGGTAATATGCAAGTCGAATCAGTAGTAAGGAAGGCAAGTTCAATGCTAGCATTTATATCAAGAGGACTGGAATACAAAAGCAGAGGTGTAATGCTGAGACTCTATAAGGCTGTGAGAGCAAATTTGGGCCCCATACCCAAGGAAGGATGTGCTGGCTCTGGAGAAGGTCCAGAGGTTTACAAGAATGATTCCAGGAATGAGTGGGTTAGCATATGATGAACGCTTGACAGCACTGAGCCTTTACTCGCTGGAGTTTAGAAGGTTGAGAGGGGACCTCATTTAAACTTACAGAACAATGAAAGGCATAGTGGATGTGGAAAGGACGTTTCCACTGGTGGGAGAGTCTAGGACCAGAAGTCATAGCTTCAAAATTAGACATATATTGTATATACTATTAGAAACCACTAATATTTAATATATTAAAAATGAGGATCTAGCCAAAGTTGATTTTAATTATTAGATTGAAATAATTTGTTCAATTTATATTGTATGTAATATATTTATATGTAAGAATTTGTAAGAATTACACTGTCCCACCCTCTCATTTATACAGAATGACATTTAGAAACATAGAAAATAGGTGCAGGAATAGGCCATTTGGCCTTTCGAGCCTGCATCGCCATTCAATTTGATCATGGCTAATCATCCAACTCAGTACCCTGTACCTGCCTTCTCTCCATACCCCTGATACCTTAAGCCACAAGGGCCACATCTAACTCCCTCTTAAATAAAGCCAATGAACTGGCCTCAACTACCTTCTGTGGCAGAGAATTCCAGAGATTCACCACTTTCTGGGTGAAAAATGTTTTTCTCATCTCGGTCCTAAAAGATTTCCCCCTTATCCTTAAACTGTGACCCCTTGTTCTGGACTTCCCCAACATCGGGAACAATCTTCCTGCATCTAGCCTGTCCAACCCCTTAAGAATTTTGTAAGTTTCTATAAGATCCCCCCTCAGTCTTCTAAATTCTAGCAAGTACAAGCCAAGTCTACCCAGCCTTTCTTCATATGAAAGTCCTGACATCCCAGGAATCAGTCTGGTGAACCTTCTCTGTACTCCCTCTATGGCAAGAATGTCTTTCCTCAGATTAGGAGACCAAAACTGCACGCAATACTCCAAGTGTGGTCTCATCAAGACCCTGTACAACTGCAGTAGAACCTCCCTGCTTCTATACTCAAATCCTTTTGCTATGAATGCTAACATACCATTCGCTTTCTTCACTGCCTGCTGCACCTGCATGCCTACTTTCAATGACTGGTGTACCATGACACCCAGGTCTCGTTGCATCTCCCCTTTTCCTAATCGGCCACCATTCAGATAATAGTCTACTTTCCTGTTTTTGGATGGCGGCGCTGCCTTAGCAGCTGCGGCTCGCCTGCAGTCCGTCTGTTTATTTTCTTTTTTGTGTTGTTCTTTTGTCCTGTTTTAGTTAATTTTTGGTTTATTAGGTTGTGTATGTGTGTGGGTGGGGGGGAGAAACAGGTTTTTGGTCTCTTCATCGGGGGGATGCGACTTTTCTTGTCGTATCCCCGTCTCCGTTTCCGCCGAGGCCTAATAGCGGAGCTGGCGGCCTCGGAGCTGGGGCAGCGGCAGCGGCGACCCGACCTCGGAGGATCGGCCGCGGGCCCGGTGGACTCGGTCGCGGGCCCAGTGGACGACATCGTCGGGAGCTCGCAGGTCACAGGTTGGTGACCTGTTCTCCGGAGCTCCCACGACAACAGCTGCGTCCGCTGGACTGGAGGGTGGCAGCTTCGGCGGCTTCGACCACCTCAGGCCGCGGAGTTGAACCGGCCCGTTCGCGGAGCTTGGGTTCAGCCGCGGGACTGACATTACTTACCATCACCCGGCGGGGTCACAACATCCGAAGCCTGGATCGCCTGGATCGCCTCGGCGCAGAGGGAGAATCAGAAGGGAAGAGACAAAGACTTAAGATTTTTGCCTTCCATCACAGTGAGGAGGTGCCTGGTGAACTCACTGTGGTGGATGTTAATTTGTGTTTAAGTCATTTTTTACTGTATGTAGGACTGCAAGGCAACACAATTTCGTTCAGACCGCAAGGTCTGAATGACAATAAAGGCTACTTTACTTTACTTTGCCACCAAAATGGATAACCTCACATTTATCCACATTATACTGCATCTGCCATGCATTTGCCCACTCATCCAGCCTATCCAAGTCACCTTGCAGCCTCCCAGCATCCTCCTCACAGCTAACACTGCCCCCCAGCTTCGTGTCATCCGCAAACTTGGAGATGTTGCATTCAATTCCCTCGTCCAAATCATTTGCTTGAGCCTCCCTCATTACCAACCTAATTATCAAAGGGCCAGCTGGCAAATCTGACTACTAAAACTTTCTAGGTTTTACAAAGTTAAAAATTAATCCATATTTCTCCATCTGAGACACAAAGTGCTGGAGTAAATCAGCAATTCAGGCAGCATATCTGAAGAATATGGATAGGTGACATTTCAAGTCAGGTTCTTTAAACTGAGTTACTCCAGCACCTTGTGTCTCTTTCTATTTTTGTAAACCAGCATTTGCAGTTCCTTGTTTCTACATTTCTGCATCTGATAATGTTTTCCTTTTTCTTGCCACAATACACAATGATATAATCAATTTTATGGAACCCTTTGAAGGCAATCTATCCAGTTATATGCTGCAAGGGATACAGAATTAACAGCAATGTATTTTTGATCCTTGAACCCTGCTTGTTATGATTGTTTGGTTCTTGTTTTGCCACCGATATTAATCGCTGAGGTTTAGAAATTCTCCCTGTGCAGTTGCCAAGTGGTCCAGTTGCCAAGAGGTCCAAGATGCTGAACCCCTACCGTGGAACTCCTCAAATTCCCAGTGTTACTCCATTATAAGCATTATCTGTTGCTTTCAAGTACCTACCTCTGTATTGAATCAATCTGCACATTTTGACATTAGCAGAGAGAGCTGCGATGTCAACCTTATGAAAACAAAGGATATCAGATGTCTTTACAGGATGGGTGGGGTGGGAGATTGCAACCTTCACGTGGTCCGCCCTGTTTCGACGAATGCAATCAACCTGGCGTGTACAATCAAGTAAGATCAAATAGAACAAGTTGCCCTGCAACTTTATGCTGTGCATGCCATACGCAAGAAGAAGAAGACTGGATGGGTAGGGAGGTAACTGTTACAAATAAAACACACATTCACTGCCCTCGTGTGGCTTAAGTTACCACTGAATATGGGAGCAACTGTATTACATTTGTAGACAAGGATATTACAAATATATTTCACACAGAGCAGAATCATTCAGTGACATCCCATTTCATCTGGGCTATAGGTTAATTCTCCCAGAACCAATCTAACAAGCAAGTAACAATCTTTGAACTCACTTCATGCTTTTTCACCTCTTTTCATACAAATCAAAATTAATTCACAAGTTGCCACACCTTATGCTTTATGCTGAATCCCACACACTTAAAACAAATCAATTTTCACTCAAAAAAAAACACAGCCATAAAGTCCTCAAGGGAATCATTCACTCTTAAGGCTTTAATACACCAGAATGCTGGAAGAAATCACCCATTCAAATACATTTATTAAACACATAGAAAATAGGTGCAGGAGGAGGCCATTCATTGTGATCATGGCTGATCGTCCCCAATCAATAACCCGTGCCTGCCTTCTCCCCATATCCCTTGATTCCACTAGCCCCTAGAGCTCTATCTAACTCTCTCTTAAATCCATCCAGTGATTTGGCCTCCACTGCCCTCTGCAAACAGTCCTACATTAACTCATAAGATAGTCACAGAATGCTGGAGTAACTCAGTGGAACAGGCAGCATCTCTGGAGAGAAGGAATGGGTGACGTTTCGGGTCAAGATCAGTCTCTGTAGTCTTTATCATTGTTTTTCACTAAAGTTCTCTTTAACCTTCTGTTCTCTGTTATTTAGAAAACCACTCTCCCGTTAAAAGACACAATTTCCTCATCAGTTCTATTGCCCTCAGCTTAGTTTGCAACCCCCAATGTTTATTTGAACTTGCACAATGCCGTGGAATCTAAATACCATGATAATTCTATTTATTGCCTCTTGTAATACCCTTCAGTTCAAATGTTCACTTTATTGTCACATGTACCAATTAAGGTACAGTGAAATTCAATTTACCATACAGTCATACTAAAAAAAGGCAACAAGACACACAATTCATAAAAGTTAACATAAACATCCACCACAGCAGATTCCCTATATTCCTCACTGTGATGGAAGGCAATAAAGTCCAAACTTCTTCCTCTTTATTCTCCCGCAGTTGGGGCAGTCAACCATCCGCAGTCGGGGCGATCGAAGCTCCCGCAGCCGGCGATCGAAGCTCCCGCGTATGAGTGATCGGAGCTCCTCCAGCTTGGAGCTCCCGAAGTAGGGCTCTAACCAGAAACCGCGACCTCCCCGATGTTAAAGTCCGTAGGCTCCCGCGGTTAGAGTTCCCGAAGTCGGTTTCCAGCAGAGGCCGCCAGCTCCTCGATGTTAGGCCGCAGTGTGGACAGAAATACAATACGGAAAAAAATCATATCTCCGTCGAGGTAAGAGATTAAAAAAAGTTTCCCCCAACCCCCTCCCCCCCCCACGTAATACAAGCTAAAGAACACTAAAACATACATTTAACACATACTATAAAACAACAAAGAAGGAAGGGACAGACAGACTGTTGGTGAGGCAGTCATTGCTGGCACCACCCGGTGGAGAGATAGTTCCCTTCATGTCTCCCTAGTATATAATTTATTGGGTTAAACATTACAAACTATTCATCTTTCTTATAATTTTCAGAATTCCCCTACATCAGTGGCCAAGAAGGCCTTCATCAGCCATGGTATTGAGCATAAAAGTTGTGATGTTATGTTACAGTTGTACAAAACATTGGTGGTCGCATTTGAAATATTGTGTTCAGTTTTGGTTATCCTGCTATGGGAAGGATCTTGTTCAGCTGGAAAGAGTGTAGTGAAGATTTATGCCAGGAGTTGATGGCTTGAGCTGTCGGGGGAGGTCGGACAGACTAAGACTGTATTCATTGGGGCGCAGGTGGATGAGGGATGATCTTCTATAGGTGTACAAGATTATGAGGGGTATAGATAGGGTGAATGCAAGATTCTTTTACCCAAATAAGGTGAAATCAAGAACCAGAGGAACTTTGTTTAACGTGAGAGGAGAAAATTTTAATGGGAACCTGAGGGGCATCTTTTCCACTCAGAGGGTGGAGAGTATATGGAACAAGCTGCCAGAGAAGGTAGTTGAGGCAGGTACTAGAACAATATTCAAAAGACATTTGAACAGGTAGATGGATTGGAAAGGATTAGTGGGATATGGGTCCAATGCAGGCAGGTGGGACCGTTGTAAATGGGGCATCTTGGTTGGCAGGGGCAAGTTGGGTCAAAGGGCCAGTTTCTGTGCTGTATAACCCTATATCTTGCAACACCAAAAAAAGCAGCAGAAAGGCAAATACAAAAACTTAGTTTACAGCTTGTACAGTCAGTGTTTGACTGTTTATTGATAAATACAAAGTCAAATATAAAATAGCACAGTATTTTTACAAAGGCGGAGATATTTACCCATTTTCATAATATGTCTATTATTATTTTATCACATTACTCCCTCAGCAAGAACTTCATTAGTTGTGTTTTGCACACAATATAAGCTTCGCCAAATTGTTTTAAATTCTGTATTTACACAATCATTGTGTGCATAAAATGAGCTCCTCAAAAGCACTTATGCCCACAGAATCTATTTAATTGCAAAATGGTTTCTGATAGCGAGGATCAAACAGGCATTGCATATGAAAAAAATAAACAAGGAAAACTAACAAATACTGAATACAATAAGTTTCCAAATTAAATATACTGACTTTATTTTATTTCTATATCAACATATATAGATTCTGTAGCATTGTCCATTGCAGTTGGATTGTTAATATCCTTTTCTTCCTCTGAAACGAGCTCTGTTATCCAGCTTAAAAATAAAAATCCATAAGGTATTAATGATATGTAATACTCCAATTTGGTTGATGCAACATTCCTACTATGCATAGATCTATAGAGCATGATTAGCACAACCACAATCTTTTAAATCAGCTAGTATGTTCAATAAAAAAACTGTTAATTTCCAATTATTAACTTTGTTCAAATATCCCAACCTGACATTACAATGTAACTGGAAATATATATTTATACGAGTTGAGAAGGACCATGGACTGAGAACAAAATGAAAATGAAGAATTGAAGCAAGCAATGGTATTTATTTTTTTTAAAAGGGCTTAGTAACCGCAGATTAAGAGAGGACTCTGCAACAACTTGGGGACAAAAGTGCGGAGTTCAAATGTTCAAAGGTCAGTTTATTGTCACATGTACCAATTAAGGTACAGTGAAACACGAATTACCATACAGCCAGACTACAACAAAAGCAACGAGACACACAACTACGTAAAAGTTAACATTAACATCCACCACAGTGGATTCCCCACATTCCTCACTGTGATGGAAGGCAATAAAGTCTAATCTTCTTCCTCATTTTTCACCCGTGGTCGCGGCAGTGGGGGGTGATCAAAGCTCCCGCAGCTGGCGATCGAAGATCCCGCGTCGGGCCGGTCGAAGCTCCTCCGGCTTAGAGCTCTAGAAGTCAGTGTCTAACCAGGATTGCGAGGTCCACGATGTTAAAGTCCGTAGGCTCCCGTGGCTGGTGCTCCCGAAGTCGGTCTCCAGCAGAGGCCGCCAGCTCCTCGATGTTAGGCCGCAGTACGGACGGAGATACGATACGGAAAAAAATAGCATCTCCGTCAAGGTAAGAGATTTTATAAGGTTTTCCCCACCCCCACATAAAACAAGTTAAAGAACACTAAAACGTATATTTATTTAACACATACTAAAAATTAACAAAGAAGGAAGGGATGAGACAGACTGTTGGCAAGGCAGCCATTGCGGGCGCCACCCGGTGGAAATCCATCTAGTTCCATCTAGGAACAGAACAGTTAATAGAACCGCTCTCTCTCATCTGCAGTGCCCCACGGTCAATCCTGAACTTTGGTGCTGTGATGACTTTCCATCTTCTCCCTATAACGCAGGGTTTCCTCCTGGTTCTTCTGTTTCCTCCCATGTTCCATAAACATGTAGGTCAGCAGGTTAACTGGGTACTACAAATTACACATCTGTAAGTGAGCGAAATCCCAGGGGACATTATGGGAATGTGGAAGAATTGATTACAGAGAAAAATTTGTGGGGGAATGTGAATTCTTCCAGGGGCACATGCTCCCCATGTTGAAAGAAAATAAGATATTTTTACCCTCTTTACTTTCAGGCTATATCCTAGAAGACTGGAGAGTAGCCAATGTTGCTCCTTTGTTTAATTTGCGGAACAGATAATCCAGGAAATTATAGCCTCATACCAGTGGTAGGGACATGACAGGAGAAGATTCCTAGCAAAAGGATTTAATTACATTTGTAAAGTGTTGACATTATAGCAGCAATCAGCATGGTTTTGAGTGAGGTTGGTCTCATCTCAGAAATTTGATGCAAGCTTTTTTTAAGGAGGTGAAGAATATGATTGATGGAGGTAGGGGAGTGGATGTTGTCTATTTGAACTTTAGTTAAACATTTGACAAGGTCTGTCATGGTAGACTGGTCCAGAAGATTGTTACACAGGATTCAGCCAGTTAGATTAAAAAATTTGACTTGGCCCCACCCCCACCCCCACCCCCACTACAATCAGTCTGGAGCAACATCTCAAACCAAAACGCCACCTATCCACGTTCTCCAGAGATGCTGTTTAACCTGCTGAGTAACTCCAGCACTCTGATTCAGAAGACATAAAATAAACAAAGCCTTTAAATTATTTTAAAGCATTTGGTAAAAACATGAAAACTGTTGCATCAAAGTTAATTTTGACACAAAGGTTCTTTTTTTTTTTTACAAGAGTGTCCCATTCAAAAAAAGTAGAAATGTCCACCATGAGATACATGTGGATTGGAACAGCAACATTCAAAGCAACATCAACTGCACAGTACAAATATGATGCTTATTAATGATAAATCAAACATTAATAAATTATCTCTTTAAAATTGATACATACCATTGACCTTTTACATTCAAAGAAAGTAAGCTGTAAACCCTTACAATGTCCTTCTTTCAAGCACTGCCTTGGTGTCTTTCCTTCCTACATGAAATAGAGAAATTAAATTTAGGTAATCTGGTATATACTTGGCTCAATTTACAGATTGAGTTTGAATTTTTTGGGGTTCAATTTCAGGAAGTTTTTTTAATCAATTATTGTTATTTGGCAAAATTAGACACTTTCAATTATTGAAAACATCTTCAGGCTAATCCTTTCACTTTCAGTTTCCATAATAAATTGGTCACAATACATTATCTGCACATTCCAAATGGTTGGCTACTTTTTTTAAACCAATTCTGATTTCATAACCCTGGCAAGGACAAAGTAAATTACTAAAGAAGGGTCCCCACCTGAAACGTCACCAATCCATTTTCTCCTGAAATGCTGCCTGACCCGCTGAGTTACCCCAACATTTTGTGTGTATCTTTGAAACTCTACTCATTCTGCCTGGGGTGGTGGTGTGAAAGCAGAAGAGCAGGAAATGTCAACTGCCCATTTCCCCCCACAGATGCGGTCTGGCTTACTGAGTTCCTCCAACAGCTCCTCTTGATATGAGTTGCCTTTTTACTCAATGTCATTAATCATGTTCAGTTCAAAAATATCATTCAGTAATTAAAAATGTCATAATTATTGCTATTATTATTATTGCTATTGAGGGAGTGCAGCGTAGGTTCACTAGGTTAATTCCCGGGATGGCGGGACTGACGTATGGTGAAAGAATGGGTCGACTGGGCCTGTATTCGCTGAAATTTGGAAGGATGAGAGGATATCTTGTAGAAACGTATAAAATTCTTAGAGGATTGGACAGGGTAGATGCAGAAAAAATGTTTGCGATGTTGGGGGGAGTCCAGAACCAGATATCACAGTTTAAGAATAAGGGGTAGGCCATTTAGGATCGAGATGAGGAAAAACGTTTTCACCCAGAGAGTTGTGAATCTGTGGAATTCTCTGCCACAGAAGGCAGTGGAGGACAATTCACTGGATGTTTTCAAAAGAGCTTTGGATTTCGCTCTCAGGGCTAAAAGAATCAAAGGATATGGGGAAAAGCCGGGAATAGGGAACTGATTTTGGATGATCAGCAATTATCATATTGAATGGCGGTGCTGGCTCGAATGGCCAGAATGGCCTATTCCTGCACCTATTTTCTATGTTTCTATCCCATTAGCATTGTTTAATCAGCTGAAAAACATGCTGAACATTGGTAAATTTGGCATGTCACTGAATAATCTAACAAACCTCTACAGATGAGACACAAAGTGCTGGAGTAACTCAGCAACCCAAGAGAACATGAACAGGTGACGTTTCAGGTTGGGAACCTTCAGTGATGCATATTTTCCCGAGGTGCTGCCTGACCCGTTGAGTTACTCTAGTATTTTCTGTCCCTTTTTGAAAACCAGCATCTGCAGTTCCTTGTATCTGAAATAACCTCTGCAAACCTTGCTTTTACTCTCTCTCTCTGTGTCCACCCTAGTTCTCCGACTAGTTTCACTGTCCTGATTAATTTTAATGTTTGTATGCCTCGTTGTCACCTTCCCCTCAGCCAACAATTAACCATTGTACATTTGCTTGAACATCCTCTACTTTGATCTGTCCTTTTCACACCATGTTCTGTGTGCCCTTGCATATCTCTAGTTTACCTCTCCCCTGACTCTCAGTCTAAAAAAGGATCTCGACCCGAAACGTCACCCATTCCTTCTATCCAGAGATGCTGCCTGTCCTGCTGAATTACTCCAGCATTCTGTGTCCATCTTCATTGTACAGGTGCACAATCTTTTATCAGAAGATCCAAATAACGAAAAGCTCCGAATAGCGGACATTTTTTTCGGTCCTTGAAGAAAGGTCCTTGAAGACGTTCACCGAGGGCGGCCCGCAGAGGTGACAGCGGAACCTCCGGTCGGTCCTCGAAGAAAGGGGAACTAAATCCCCATTCATAAAAGAGAAGATGAGGGTATATTGCGCGGGAGGGTTAATAATTGACAATCCACTGCTGCCTGCCCGCTGAGTTAAAAAGTTCCCACGGTAGACTCACGATACACAGTGTATCATGAGTCTTGCGTGGGAACTTTTTAACTCAGCGGGCAGGCAGCAGCAGATTGTCGCTCCCTTCAGTTTCACCCCACCTACACCCCTCTGCTTCCCGGCCATGTGTGTGACCCCTTCCCTCCCCTCTCCAGCTCCCCGCCCATTGCACCGGCGCGGGGGCTTTGCACTGTCTTCACGTCGGCGATGCCAGCAGGTCAGTGCCAGTCACCGGAGACGTCAGGACCAACGGGACACCGACCTCAAGGCCCACTGCAAGCACGGAGATCCCAGAGACCCACAGCCAGCAGCAGCCCAGCCCCGCTCCAACTCCAGAGGAAAACTGCAAACTGGCCGGAGACGTCAGGACCACCAGAAGCCGCTTCCCGATGAGCCGCTACGGCGACAAGTGGCA
The DNA here is from genome assembly GCF_010909765.2 of Amblyraja radiata. NCBI lineage: Eukaryota > Metazoa > Chordata > Chondrichthyes > Rajiformes > Rajidae > Amblyraja > Amblyraja radiata. The sequence goes on along the minus strand of NC_045961.1, from coordinate 92,116,322 downwards.
TTTCGCCCACAGCCCGAGCTGCGCCCCCTCATCGGGACACCGACCCCCAGGGCCACTGCAAGCACGGAGATCCCAGATCAGCAACTCTAGCCCAGCCCCGCTCCAACTCCAGAGGAACACGCTTCCCGTAGGGGCAGAAGCTGATGGTGTGCAAGGTACGCCTTGTTCTTGGGTGGCGCAGCTCGGGCTGTGGGCGAACTGCCACGTCGCCATAGCGGCCCATCGGGGAGTGGATTCCTCTGGAGTTGGAGGGGGTATTGTGCTTTGATCGCCCCCTACTATCCCAGGGACAGGGAGACACAGCGGCTTTTGAGAATGGTGGGCAATCACTTCCAAAGTTCTGCCCACAGTCAGTACACCTCTCCTACACTTGTCTCCCGCACTAAGATCATCTCGCAGAGAATGATCCCAGCCTAACCCTCCCTATTCTCTCCTAGTCTGCAAGAAAAAACTACATTGAAGACTCAAACTCGCGATCGAGTAACTGCCGGGATCGCGGTGCAAACTCGCGACCTTGCGGATATGAGCCGAGCACTCTACCACTGAGCCAGCCGTTAAAATCTACGCTAAAAATCTTCCATTCTGAAAGCCGAAAAATTCCGAATTACGAAAAGTGTCAGGTCCCAAGGCTTTCGGATAAAAGGTTGTGCACCTGTATAAAGTATTCTGACCGGTTGCATCATGGTCTGTTATGACAGTTCCCACACACAGAATCATAAGAGGCTGCAGAGAGTGGTATACTCAGACCAGATCATCACTAGCACAGACTTCCCCATCACTGAAGGCAATATTTATCATCAAGGATACACAAAATTGCTGGGGAAACTCAGCGGGTGCAGCAGCATCTATGGGAATATTTATCATCAAGGATTCCCCTTCAGCGGCATGACCTCTTCACACTGCTACCATTGGGCAGGTCACAAAACACCAAGTTTAGAAACAGCTACTTTCCTACATTTATTGATTCTTGACCAAGCTGCACAACCCATAATCCTACTTCCATAACTGAAAACTACAGACTACGTCCACTAACTTAGATTTGTTTATTTTTTAATTTTTAATGTCTTGCAGATCTGTGTATTTTAGGTATAATCTGTGTATGTGTGTGTGTATGTGTTGTCACAGTCTACGTGCCTTTATTTTCATTATACCTGGACCTCACCATACTTGTGCACATGACAATAAACTCGACTAGACTTTCCTGAGAGTAACAGCCAGCAAGAGGGTTATTGGGCCATTGTACCCAGTGTGGATTTCCCCACTTTTCCTCTGCGCAGATTTGTCTTTTCAACTGTTTACCACATTCTTGAAAGACTGCCTCTGAATCTGCCCCCGTCCATTCAGTGCAAGGCGTGACAATTCGCGCTGGTTGAAGTTCCCATCGCCCTCCCCTTCCCCCTTGAAGGATCGGCCTGTTTAATCCTCCATTGCCATCCACACCTTGAGCACGCAGTCGAGTGCCATCAAACACGTCTTCAGATCCTCCTTCACCCCAGAACACGGTCCACCCTCCTCCTTGTCTTCATAATATTTCGGCATCACTGCGCGCCGAGGGTGCGAACTCTAGTTCTGAGCGGGCACAAACACTCTCCGAATATTCCAGAACAACAGCTCGCAGCGCGCCCACACGAATCTTATATCCCACTCAAAAATGAACCCTCTGGTGCATTGAATGCTCGGGGAGGGGGCCCGCCGACCGCAATGCCTCCTGGACGTGTTAGTTTCAACGGGACACGATTCCCACCCGCGCCCATGTTGCAGGGAAAATAAATGGACTACAACACCCATGGTGCATCGCGCGCCGAGTTGTGGGACAGCCGCGTGGCCGCATTGCATGTCGGTATTGGTAGTCTCGGCGTGACGCGCTTCCCACCCGCGCCGTGGTCGCAACGAAACAATGGCCTACAACGCCCATGATGCATGGCGCGCCGTATTCCGATAGGGCCGGCCTCGCCAACCGCGTTGCCTGCTGGTATTGGTAGTTTCGATCGTGACGTAATTCACACTCGCGCCCTGGTCGCAAGGAACTCCATTGAACTACATCCCCCACCATGCACCGCGCGGCGGTGGCGTCGTCCGCCTCGCTGCTGGCCTGTTTGTTTGGCGATCGGGCTGAAGGGGGGAAAAAAGCAAAGTGAAGGGTTTGTGTGCGGAAGCTTGCAAGCTTGTGTCCGCCCTTCAACCCCCCTCCCACTCTCCCCGTCCGCCGCGGGGATTTGATTAGTTGGGGGGTTAAACGCACCCTGAGGTAAGATGATAATGTTGGGGGGTGGGGGAGGTGAGCAGTTTGCATCGCCAGCTCATCGGGCGGCTGCAGGGCGATGGGCCTCCGCGGGGAAGCTTATGGCAAACGCCCTGTGCTAATCGTGCAGGAATGAACTGCAGATGCTGGTTTTATACCGAGGATAGACACAAATGCTGGAGTAATATGGTGTGGACAGACTGCATCTCTGGAGAAAAGGAATGGACGCCGTTTCGGGTCTGAACCTTCTTCAGACTTCAGATTAGCCGTGTGCTGATCGGTTCCACTTCATCCACCAATGAAGATCTGAGACTGTCACCCGCTCCCATGGGTGGCTTAGTGAGGTGGTGGGTTTCTCATTGACAGAAATTAAGAGAGGCAATGTTTGTCTGCTGATATGTATGTAAGAAGGAATTGCAGATGCCAATTTACACAGAATATGGACTAACTTAGTTGGTCAGGCAGCATATCTGGAGAAAAGGAACTTAGTTGGTCAGGCAGCATCTCTGGAGAAAAGGAAGAGGCGAAGTTTCGGATAGAGATCATTCATAATTCATAATTCATTTTCTCCAGAGATGCTACCAGACCCCCTTTTGTGTCTGATGATAACTCTGTTTTGGTGTGGGATGGGGGAATCAGTCGTATGATCACTTTGCCACGGTCAGATGGAACAGGTCTCGGTTAATGCAGAGGGTTTAAGATGTATGTTTTCAGGGGAGAAAATAAAATATAAAGTATCACCTAAATAGTTTTCAGGGGGTAATATTTATGAGAATTAATCAAATTGTAAAAGTTATGCATTTCACAGTAGGGAACACCAAACAGCTTGAAAATGTTATTTTATTACCAGCTTTATGATCATTGGCCTGATGCAAAAGGTAACAGCTTTCTGGAAAATCATCTGGGTACTTCCTGCACCATTCATACATAGGACAACCATTTGGAATTTTGCGGAGGAAATTAGACCAAATTCATTGAATTATTAAGACATGTGGCACATTGAGGTAAAGGCATCCTGTCAATCTCCTTTCCCTGCCACATCCAGGCATCTTTCAAATTATTTTCTGTCAATTATTCAATTCCCTCGGAAGGACTGATTGGTATTAGTTTATTATTGTCATGTGCACTGAGGTACAATGAAAAGCCTTTTGTGGTATCCAGTCAAATTAAACCATACTATACATGAGTATAATCTCGCCATATACAAGTACAACTGGTAGTGCAAGAAATACCAGAGTGCTGAATATAATATAACATCGTTATAGTGTTATGGTTACAATGAAAAAGTCCAAGATTTGTAAGGTAGATTTGAAGATTGGGACTACACCCTAGTTTATGGGTGGACCATTCAATTGTTTGATATTAGCAGTGTGAAAGTCATCTCTTAATCTAGTGCTACTTGTTTTCAAACTTTTGTAACTTCTGCCCACAGGAGAGGGGAGAAGATTGGGTGAATGGAATGGAAAAGGTCCTTGATTTATGTTGGTTGTTTTCCCAAGGCAACGCAAAGCATCTCCTTCCTTTACTGTCTTGTTATTGGTAAAGATCGGACCCACTGCCATGGTGTCATTGCAAATTTGTAAATGGAATTAGGGCAGAATTTTGCCACACAGTCGGGAGTGTTTAGATAGTACCATAAAAGGCTAAGAACGCATCCTTGCTGACTCATTATGGGGATGGGGTGGGGAGGGGAAAGATAGCTGGAAAATAGGAGGGACAGGGTAAAGCCTGGCAGGTGCATACAGGTGAGGGGGGAGGGTGTTAGATAGGCAGTTGGTGGACAAACGCGAGAGATGAAAAGATAGGCGTGAGACAAAAGGATTGAAGAGTTGTGAATTGTGAAGGCATAGTAAGGAATGTCGTTGGGAGGGGAGAAATAGGTGTGAGTTCAGATAGAACACGGGGGGGTTTGTAATTACCTAAATTTGGAGAATTCAATTTTCATACCACTGGGTTGGAAGCGGACTATGAGGTGTTGTTCCTTCAGTTTGTGTGTGGTCTCTCTCTGGCAATAGAGGAGGTCCAGGACAATAAGGTCAATGTGGGACTGGAAAGAGGAGTTAAAATGTTTAGCAATTTTATTTTGAGAGGGCTTGTATACAAAAAACAGTGATGTAATACTGAGGCTCCATAAGGTCACATTTGGAATATTGTGAGCAATTTTGGGCACCATATCTGAGGATGGATGTGCTGGCTCTGGAGGAGGTCCAGAAGAGGTTTACAATGAGTAGGTTAACATTGGATGATCTTTTGACGGCACCTGGCCAATACTCGCTGGAGTTTAGAAGAATGAGGGGGGACGTCTTTGAAACGTACAGAATAGTATGTTGGATAGAGTGGATGTGGAGAGGATGTTTCCATTAGTTGGAGAGTCTAGGACCAGAGGCCATAGCTCCAGAGTTAAAATACGTTCTTTTAGGAAGGAATTTCTTTAGTCAGAGGTTGGCCAATCTGGAATTCCACAGAAGGCTGTGGGGGCCAAGTCAGTGGATATATTTAAGGCAGAGATGGTAGTTTCTTGATTAATACAGGTGTCAGAGGTTTATGGGGAGAAGGCAGGAGAATGGGGTTAAGTGGGAGAGATAGATCAGCCATCAGGCTTAAGCCCTCCCTTCACCAGTTTAAATTCCATTTGGAATATTTTGGAGGACCAAGAAACCAAGAACCAAGCCATGAATGAATGGCAGAGTAGACTTAATGGGCCAAAAGGCCTAATTCTGCTCCTACCACATGACCTTATGATCCAGAGGCAGAGGGGATACTAACGCCTAGGTCCAGCTGTTTGGTTGGGATTATAGTGTTCAAGGCAAAGTTATAGCTCAACACCATTACACATAGGCACTTAATTCTACATTATAACTACTCTCTGTCTAAAACACTCTGTTTTTCAAGAGAGAGTTAGATTTCTCTCTTAGGGCTAAGGGAATCAAGGGATATGGGGACAAAGCCAGAACGGGGTACTGATTTTGAATGATCAGCCATGATCATAGAAACCTAGAAAATAGGTGCAGGAGTAGGCCATTCGGCCCTTCGAGTCTGCAATATGATCATGGCTGATCATCCAACTCAGTTTCCTGTACCTGCCTTCTCTCCATACCCCCTGATCCCTTTAGCCACAAGGGCCACATCTAACTCCCTCTTAAATATAGCCAATGAACTGGCCTCAACTACCTTCTGTGGTTGAGAGTTCCAGAGATTCACCACTCTCTGTGTGAATTTTTTTTTTCTCATCTCGGTCCTAAAAGATTTCCCCTTTATCCTTAAACTGTGACCCCTTGTCCTGGACTTCCCCAACATCGGGAACAATCTTCCTGCATCTAGCCTGTCCAACCCCTTAAGAATTTTGTAAGTTTCTATAAGATCCCCCCTCAATCTTCTAAATTCTAGTGAGTACAAGCCGAGTCAATCCAGTCTTTCTTCATATGAAAGTCCTGACATCCCAGGAATCAGTCTGGTGAACCTTCTCTGTACTCCCTCTATGGCAAGAATGTCTTTCCTCAGATTTGGAGACCAAAATTGTACGCAATACTCCAGGTGTGGTCTCACCAGGACCCTGTACAACTGCAGTAGAACCTCGAAGGTACACAAAATTGCTGGGGAAACTCAGCGGGTGCAGCAGCATCTATGGAGCGAAGGAAATAGGTGACGTTTCGGGCCGAAACCCTTCTTCAGACTGATGGGGGGTGGGGGGGGGAGAAAGAAGGAAAAGGGGAGGAGGAGCCCGAGGGCGGGCGGATGGGAGGGTGGGAGGAGACAGCTAGAGGGTTAAGGAAGGGGAGGAGACAGCAAGGGCTAGCAAAATTGGGAGAATTCAATGTTAATGCCATACGGACGCAAGGTCCCCAGACGGAGTAGAACCTCCCTGCTTCTATACTCAAATCCTTTTGCTATGAATGCTAACATACCATTCGCTTTCTTCACTGCCTGCTGCACCTGCATGCCTACTTTCAATGACTGGTGTACCATGACACCCAGGTCTCGTTGCATCTCCCCTTTTCCTAATCGGCCACCATTCAAATAATAGTCTACTTTCCTGTTTTTGCCACCAAAGTGGATAACCTCACATTTATCCACATTATACTGCATCTGCCATGCATTTGCCCACTCATCCAACCTATCCAAGTCACCTTGCAGCCTCCTAGCATCCTCCTCACAGCTAACACTGTCCCCCAGCTTTGTGTCATCCGCAAACTTGGAGATGTTGCATTCAATTCCCTCGTCCAAATCATTAATATATATTGTAAATAGCTGGGGTCCCAGCACTGAGCCTTGCGGTACCCCACTAGTCACTGCCTGCCATTGTGAAAAGGACCCGTTTACTCCTACTCTTTGCTTCCTGTTTGCCAGCCAGTTCTCTATTCACATCAATACTGAACCCCCAATACCGTGTGCTTTAAGTTTGTATACTAATCTCTTATGTGGGACCTTGTCGAACGCCTTCTGAATGTCCAGATATAACACATCCACTGGTTCTCCCTTGTCCACTCTACTAGTTACATCCTCGAAAAATTCTATAAGATTCGTAAGACATGATTTACCTTTCGTAAATCCATGCTGACTTTGTCCAATGATTTCACCACTTTCCAAGTGCTGCTATCCCATCTTTGATAACTGACTCTAGCAGTTTCCCCACTACCGATGTTCAACTAACTGCTCTGTAATTCCCCGTTTTCTCTCCCTTTTAATAAGTGGAGTTACATTAGCTACCCTCCAATCCTCAGGAACTACTCCAGAATCTAAGGAGTTTTGAAAAATTATCACTAATGCATCCACTATTTCTGGGGCTACTTCCTTAAGTACTCTGGGATGCAGCCTATCTGGTCCTGGGGATTTAACGGCCTTTAATCCATTCAATTTACCTAACACCACTTCCTGGCTAACCTGGATTTCACTCAGTTCCTCCATCTCATTTGACCCGCTGTCCCCTGCTATTTCCGTCAGATTATTTATGTCTTCCTTAGTGAAGACAGAACCAAAGTAGTTATTCAATTGGTCTGCCATGTCCTTATTCCCCATGATCAATTCACCTGTTTCTGACTGCAAGGGACCTACATTTGTTTTAACTAATCTTTTTCTCTTCACATATCTATAAAACCTTTTGCAGTCAGTTTTTATGTTCCCTGCCAGTTTTCTTTCATGATCTATTTCCCCTTTCCTAATTAAGCCATTTGTCCTCCTCTGCTGGACTGAATTTCTCCCAGTCCTCTGGTAGGCTGCTTTTTCTGGCTAATTTGTACGCTTCATCTTTTGTTTTGATACTATCCCTGATTCCCCTTGTTATCCACGGATGCACTACCTTCCCTGATTTATTATTTTGCCTAACTGGGATGAACAATTGTTGTAGTTCATCCATGCAGTCTTTAAATGCCTTCCATTGCATATCCACCGTCAACCCTTTAAGAATCAATTGCCAGTCAATCTTGGCCAATTCACGTCTCATACCCTCAAAGTTACCTTTCTTTAAGTTCAGAACCCTTGTTTCTATTGAATCATATTGAATGGCGGTGGTGGCTCGAACAGCCGCACCTATTTTCTATGTTAAAAGCAACAAGTTGTTCCTCCTACACCACTCCTCACCTTTTACATAGAATTTTAAATATTTGGTCCCTGAGCTTAAACCCTCTGCCAAAAGGAACAGGTTCCCTTATCTTCTCCATCTAAACCAGTCGAGATCTTGTACAACCTTTGTGTAAGTAAGTAAAGTTAGTAAATAAGTAAGTTTATTGGCCAAGTATTCACATACAAGGTATTTGCCTTGGTGCTTCGCCCACAAGTAATAACATGACATATAGTGACAGTTACGAATGACTCAGAAAACGCTAAACATTAATAATAATAGAAACATAGAAATTATGTGCAGGAGTAGGCCATTCGGCCCTTCGAGCCTGCACCGCCATTCAATATGATCATGGCTGATCATCCAACTCAGTATCCCGTACCTGCCTTCTCTCCATACCCTCTGATCCCCTTAACCAAAAGGGCCACATCTAACTCCCTCTTAAATATAGCCAATGAACTGGCCTCGACTACCCTCTGTGGCAGAGAGTTCCAGAGATTCACCACTCTCTGTGTGAAAAAAGTTCTTCTCATCTCGGTTTTAAAGGATTTCCCCCTTATCATTAAGCTGTGACCCCTTGTCCTGGACTTCCCCAACATCGGGAGCAATCTTCCTGCATCTAGCCTGTCCAACCCCTTAAGAATTTTATAAGTTTCTATAAGATCCCCTCTCAATCTCCTAAATTCTAGAGAGTATAAACCAAGTCTATCCAGTCTTTCTTCATAAGACAGTCCTGACATCCCAGGAATCAGTCTGGTGAACCTTCTCTGCACTCCCTCTAGGGCAATAATGTCCTTCCTCAGATTTGGTTTGACATAATAAAACATTAATGATAAACACCATTGATCAAGCATGTGAACCAACAAAATACCAGATCAAAGGGAGGCTACAGATTTTTGGCTGTTGAGTAGAGCAACTACTCGTGGATAAAAGCTGTTTTTATGGCTGGCTGTGGCAGCTTTGACAGTCCGGAGTCATCTTCCAGAGGGAAGTGATTCAAAGAGTTTGTGGCCAGGGTGAGAGGGGCCGGAGATGATCTTGCCCGCTCGCTTCCTGGCCCTTGCAGTGTACAGTTCATCAATGGAGGGAAGGTTGCAGCCAATAACCTTCTCAGCTGATCAGATGATTCGCTGCAGCCTCCGGATGTCATGCTTGATGGCTGAGCCAAACCAGACCATGATGGAGAAGGTGAGGACAGACTCTACGATGGCCATGTAGAATTGGACCATCATTGCCTGTGGCAGATTGTGCTTCCTCAGCTGCCATAAGAAGTACATCCTCTGTTGTGCATTTTAGTCTGTGGAGTCAATGGTAGCCCCCCACTTAAGATCCTTGGAGATGATGGTTCCCAGGAACTTTAAAGACTCCACAGATGTGACTGTGGTGTTGTTGATGGTGAGTGATGGGAGGGGGAGTTCTCCTAAAGCCTACAATCAATTCCACTGTCTTAAGAGCATTGAGCTCTAGGTTGTTGGGATGGCACCAGGACGGCAGCTGTGCCACTTCCTGTCTGTAGGCAGATTCCTCCCCATCCTGGATCAGTCCAATCAGGGTTGTGTCGTCCGCAAACTGAGAAGCTTAACAGAGGTGTCTGTGGAGGTGCAGTTATTAGTGTAGAGAGAGTAGAGGAGAGGAGAGAGTACGCAGCCTTGCGGTGCTCCTATGCTGAGCGATTGCGGGTCCGAGATGTGCTTTCCCAGCCTCACATGCTGCTTCCTGTCTGTCAGGAAGCTGGTGATCCACCGACAGAGGGGTTCAGGCACAGTCAACTCAGAAAGTTTGGAGTGTAGTAGCTCTGGCACAATGGTGTTGAATGCAGAGCTATGGTGTTGAAACAGGATCCTCGCATACGTCCCGTGGCGGTCTAGGTGCTGTAGGATGAAGTGCAGGCCCAGGTTGACTGCATCATCCACAGATCTATTGGCCCGATATGCAAACTGCATAGGGTCCAGCAGGGGAATCGTGATATTTTTCAGCTTGGCCAGCATAAGCCTTTCAAGTGTCTTCATGACTACAGTGGTCAGTGCGACGGGCCTGTAGTCATTAAGACAAGTAACCCTTGCCTTTTTAGGTACAAGGACAATAGTGGAGACTTTGAAGCAGGCAGGGACAGTTTTGCAGGGACTGGTTGAAAATGTCTGTGAAGTTGTTTGGCACAGAGCTTGAGAGTCGAGGGGGAAACATTGTCAGGTCCTGGAGATTTCCGGCTTTTCTGTCTTCTGATAAGCCTCTCCACCTCCTCTATTTTTATTGTTGATGAAGTGATGTTGTTCAGCAAGGAGGGTGTGGGTAATTGGGTGTGAAGTGGTGATTGGAGGGGGGTGGGTGTAGAAGGGCCCAGTCTTTGCAGACTGAGGTCAGGCGTTTGAGGTGAGTGGGTGTGAAGTGTTGGTTGGGGTGGGAATTGGTCCAGTCTTTTCATACTGGAGTCTTGCCTTAAGTAGGTGTGAAGTGAATGGGAAGGAGAGGGTGCAGGGTCCATTCTTTGCAGACTGGGGTCTGGCTGTGTTGGTTGGGTAGGGGGGAGGGGGTACCAGGGTTACGTTTCTGATTTTCAAACCTGCAGTAAAACTAATTCAGGTCGTTGGTCAGCTGACGATTGTCCAAAGAACGGGGGGGTTTCCTCTTGTGGCTGGTAATTTCTTGCAAGCCCTTCCAAACTGAAGAAGAGTTACTAGCTGAGAACTTGCTCCTCAACTTCTCAGAGTATGTTTCCTTGGCAGCTCTGATTCCTCTTCTCAGCTTGTACTTGGCCTGCCTGTAGAGGTCTGTATCCCCGCTCCTATAGGCCTCCTCTTTAGACCGTCGGAGTTCTGCTGTGAACCAGGGCTTGTTGTTGTTGAACCATACCCGGGTCTTAGTTGGAATGCAACTGGGATAATCATGTTCCTTTAAAGTTCCTTTAAACTAGATTGAGAGGGGATCTTATAGAAACTTACAAAATGCTTAAGGGGTTGGACAGGCTAGATGCAGGAAGATTGTTCCCGATGTTGGGAACAATCAGAACAAGGGGCCACAGTTTAAGGATGAGGGGGAAGTCTTTTAGGTATTCATACCATACTGGTATTCTTCAGTGAGGGTAGCAATGATATGTTTTAAAATATTTTAAGAAAGTCATAAATGTGTTGGGCCATTTTTCTAAATACTAATTCTGAAGAAGGTAAACTTTGGAAGCGCTGGCTTACTTTTGACCACATATAATTTTGGTAACCTTCTGGGTATGTACAGTATTCAATTCAATTCAATTCAATTTATTGTCATTTGGACCCCTTGAGGTCCAAACGAAATGCCGTTTCTGCAGCCATACATTACAAACAAATAGACCCAAGACACAACATAATTTACATAAACATCCATCACATTGCTGTGATGGAAGGCCAAAAAACTTTTCTCTCCACTGCACTCCCCCCCCCCCCCCCCCCGATGTCAGAGTGAAAGTCAAAGCCCCCGGCGGGCGATGGCGAATTGTCCCGTGGCCATTAAGCCACGCCGGGTAATGCAAGGTCGTGCACCGGGTCTTGGTGTTAGAGCCCCCGGCGCGCGCTCGCAAACTCCCGCGGCCATTCCAAGCCGCGCGGGGCGGTGCTGTAAGGCCCCGCTCCAGGAGCTCTTCAACCCCGCAACTCGGGCGGGAGAAGTCGCCGTTGCGGAAGCCCGGAAAAGCGGTCTCCCTCCAGGGACCCGCGGGCTCCCGGTGTCACTGTCCGCCAAACCCGCAGTTGCAGCCACCAAATCTCCGGGGGTCGGGTCGCAGCAGCGTCCACCACAGCTCCGCCCGCTCTGGACTCGGCCAGCTCCGCGACGGTGAGGTGAGTGTCGGCACCAGAGTCCCCGGTTTTCCTGTTGGAGGCCGCTCCTCGTTGCAGCCCCAACGACAACGGAGACCCGACAAAGAAAAGGTCGGGTCTCCCGTGCAGGGAGAGATTTAAAAGTTACCCCCACCCCCCCCCCCCCCCCCCCCCCCCACACACATACCCCAACAAAAAATAACAAAAACTACATAAAAACATAGACATAAAATAATAAAAACGCAGACGGACTGCAGAGGCCGCTGCTGACGAGAGCCGCGCCGCCTACCGAAAGTATATTAACACTTCACATAAAAGCAAAATACTGACAATGCTGAACACCTGAATTTAACGACACAACACTTTCGAGACGCGCTGCATTTATGGAGAGAGAAATAGAGTTAACTTTGTGGTCGGTGAATTCTAGTGAAAGGATCTTATCTCCAAATTGTCCCTTCCCACAGATAGTACGTACATATTTCCACATTTTAATTTTGTGTTAGGTAGTTGCAGTGATTACAAATCATTTTTAGTCTTTCAAAGTAAGCTTTGAGGTGTACTTGTTTTAGAGACTGGTTAATTGGAGTGAGTTTAAAGTCTCAGTTTTTGTTGATGTTTTACAAAATCATCTCAAACAGCCCAAACAAGAAAATGAGTTTGTAGCAAAGAAGTGCAGATGCTAATTTAAATCGAAGTTAGACACAAAATGCTGGAGTAACACAGCGGGACAGGCAGCATCTCTGGAGCGAAGAATGGGTGACATTTCGGGTCAAGACCCGAAACGTCACCCATTCCTTCTCTCCAGAGATGCTGCCTGTCGAGACCCGAAACGTAACCCATTCCTTCTCTCCAGAGATGCTGCCTGTCCCGCTGAGTTACTCCAGCATTTTGTGTCTACCTTCAAAAAAATGAGTTTGCTCTGTGAATGGTCTCCATAACTCTTATGCCATTGCTTTAGTGACAGCATCCTGATGTTACTAATATGGACATGAAAAGATTTGCTATTTTCATGTTTAACTTGTTTGTCCTTCATAAAATCTTGCGTAGGCTCTATCCAAAGTAAAGTCTGCAGATTTAATCTTATTTTGTATATATCCCGTCCACTTTAGTGTGTGTGTATGCGTACTCGCGTGTGTTTGGGTGTGTTTTCCACATAGAGATGCTTAATTAAAGCGAAAAGTTAGTAAAAATCGAATTTAGTTTTCATAAAATCTTGACCAAAACTCTTGTTTTTATATTGGCAGCAAAAATGTTACCAACGACAACATATAATCCTAGCAGTCCGGGGAATGGAGCCCTAAATTCCAGGGATTCTGCACGATATACAGCTGGAGCCAAGCGCTACAAGTATCTCAGACGCCTTTTTCGTGTTAAACAAATGGATTTTGAATTTGCTATATGGCAGATGTTATACCTATTTACATCTCCACAAATGGTATACAGAAACTTTCATTACAGAAAACAGACTAAAGACCAATGGGCCAGAGATGACCCAGCCTTCCTAGTTTTGCTTAGTATCTGGTTATGTGGTAAGTATCCATTAGGAGAAAAAAAAATCAATTTCAAAAAGTCCAATTATTGGACATCTGTGATGATGTAAAGCCTAATATCACACGATTGTACAAGGTACTTCAGTTTTAAACTGAATTTTAAAATTTGTATTTTTGCGAGAAGATTGAAGATAAAAATACAGCAGCTTATTTATTGAGAGAATGAAATATATTCACTGTTCTAGAATTGACTTGTCGTAAAATCATTGAAATGTCAATGCAAATTAGGACTATTCTCCCACTCTCATTCTATTTCTTACTTTATTTGCTTTTATAACTCTCACTACGGTATATTTTCCACTCGGAACAATATGTCAATTTCCTGACAGTCCTTTCTAAGAATATTCTTTGAATCTCTCTTTAATCATTTTAGTTAATCCTAAAATTATGTCTCCTTGCTATTTAGTCATTAAACACAGAATTTTCACTTTTAATCTTCATTTAAGCTTTTTAAAGCCTGATCTGATTCTATTAATTTCCCTTGAGATTCACTGTTGAAGTGAAATTAATGCTAGTGTTCCAAGTTTAGTTGCAACTGAATTGCTTGTTCTTTAGTACAACTGCTGTAAAACTATTGCACAACCCTACCATTGTCCCGTATCTAATGCTATGTTGTGACTGGAAGAAAGAATGCCTTACTTTATTGACCTACAAACATTGTACTGTATAATGGTCTGACTTTGATTTCTTCAATGAGGTAGCTATTATTGTAATGCATCTGAAACATGCAAATCAATTAAAAAAAATGAAGAACCTTCAAAACATGTGAATCAGATACTCGATAGTGCAAAAACATCAACAGATGACTACGGAGCTCATTGATAATGAGATGTAAATGTTGAGGAGGAGAAAGGGAATAATAAGTGGAGAATTTCACCTACTTTAAAATTGTAATTTGCAGTTGAGTGGTTGGATGAAGAAGTGAAAGTAATACATTGTGTGTAGATCTGGAAGAATTCAACATGGGGATGAATTTGTCTTTGCAGCTTCCACCATTGGTTTTGGATTTGTATTAGGAATGGGATTTTTTGAAACAATAAAGCTTTTACTGTGGGTCGTATTCATTGACTGCATCGGAGTTGGACTACTGATCGCAACATTAATGTGGTAAGTTTTAAAAATAGTTCATAAGATCAGAAGTGATAGGAGCAGAATTAGGCCCATCAAGTCTACTCCACCATTCAATCATGGCTGATCTACCTCTCCCTCCTAACCCCATTCTCCTGCCTTCTCCCCATAACCTCTGACATCTGTACTAATTAAGCATCTATCTATCTCTGCCTTAATAATATCCACTGACTTGGCCTCCACAGCCTTCCGTTGCATGTTGTTATATCTAGCTTTTAAAATTCCTGTGCACACAAACCAGTGTGGAACAATTTAATCTGCTTTTGCACATTTAAAGATGTACTCTATAACTGAACTGAACTCCTTGCAGCCTTAATGCTAAATTAAAATACTATTATTTAAATACTATAGTCATTTTCTTGTTTAAAATTGGTTGCTCAATCATTTTTTTTAATTAATTGAGCAGGAGCTGCATAAGTTAGTATTTTTTGTAATGAAATATTGTAAATGAAAGAATAGTTAAGTTATATATAATGTTTCTATTTTTTTTTTTTTAAATTTACAATGCCATTTGTGATTTACAAAGTGTTCATTGAGTAAGTCATGAAATAACAACTCAGAAAATAATTGGTGTTTTAAAATAACATTTTGAAGTTGCACACATTTAAAAAAAAAATCAAATTATTCTACTGGTTAAATTGGGTGATTGGCCAAAATAATGTATTGCAGAATGTTAGTGCAAATTAACAGTTCATTCAAAATATTGTATTTTCAATTAAAATGTGATGAGATTTCCTTTGATGTGGATTGTATTGCAGTACATAGTGTTCTGAGGATAGAGCACAGATCGTTCGCCAATGGCTTCTGGAGTAAATGCAGCATACATTGAGTCAAGATGTTTAGGCTTGAATCTAAAATTCGATATCTGGTCTGCTCCCCATGCCACTATACTGCAGACCAGATTTTCAACCATACTTTTACTGTTTTTACTTATCCCTACTGTGATCAATTTAACATCTTGACTAGCAGTTGGAATAAGAATGTGCTTGTGGAAGTCCTTTGATGTGACTTTATCCTATTTGTTTTTATGTAGTTGGTTCCAACATATGCCACAAGTGATTTATCTTTCCACTACCTTTCCAAGATACTTTCCAGACCTCCTGGACTCTTAATTGAAGTTTCAGGGGTTCTGCCTTAATTATCAAATCCCTTATGAAGCCAACCTTCCAATGCTGCTACCATGCCTCTCTAATGTAATCTTGTATTCATAGGTATCTGGAATAAGTTATTTAAATATTACTCCTCCTCCCCTATCTCGCACACCCATCAACCTACTAGCTGCTGTTAGTTCTTCATTCATTCATTCATTCATTGATTCCTTGGATTAAGAATCCCTAGTTAGCCTTGTCTTGCAAACATTCATGAGTGCCCCAGCTTGTAGCTTCAGTTTTTTTTTACTCCCATTTATTGTGCTTCTTATACTGCCTGCCTCACAATGCCGATGATACTGAATCATTGGATTTTCAGTCACTAACTTCGAGTTATAGTCATACAGCATGGAAGTAGGCCCTTCGGCCCAACTTGCCCACGCTGACCAACATGCCCCACCAACCCCCCAAAACATAACCTCAGGCTGTTCTTGCATTCAGTAACTATTTATCCTAATCAACAGTACAGCCAACCTGTATTTGAAAATATATGCCCCCAAGTTGCTGTTATATAGTGCATATTTTGTTTCCAGGTGTATCACCAACAGATATTTGATGAAGCCTCAGAGCAAAGGCTATGATGTGGAATGGGGCTATGCCTTTGACATTCATCTGAATGCTTTCTATCCACTTCTTGTAATATTGCATTTCATTCAATTGTTCTTCATTAACCGTAAGTTTATTCTTTTGATTAAAAATATATATTTTCCCAAGCATTACAAAATCACTTAGTTTTGTCTCCAAACTTTACTACAAAATTAAAAAGCACCAAGAATTTAATGTTGGAAGAAAATAAATGATTTTTGAAATTAAAAACTAGCAGAGCTAGTTATGGTGTCATTGGTGCAGACATTGATAAGCAACAGAAGCTATTCCCAAATCTCTCTCCTGCCTCTGACTTGCATGTTTCTTGTGGGAAGCTGTTCCAAAGGTCTCGGGTTTGATTTCAGCCAGAGGGTGGTTTCACAGGTGGAGGATGAATGAACATGGTCAAGTAGAAAAAGCTGATTTTACATCTCCCCAGGACCGGATGACTTGCCTTCCAGGAAATGGTGATAGAATTAGTAGATACACAGATTGTTACTTTCCAAAGTACCAGAGATTCTAGAAAAGTTTTTACAGATTGGAATATACCAAATGCAAATATAAGAATGCAGGTAGAGATAAAATGAGGAACTACTGACCTGTTAACTTGACATCAGCAGTAAGGAAATGCTAGTATCTATTATTAAGGAAGTGATACTAAGAAATAGATATAATGCTCGACAGGTGTTAGAATTTTTAAGTTGCATATTATGTGCATGTTGTATATTAGCCAGAAGTGGCGGCGCTGCCCTGGCAGCAGCGGCTCGCCTGCAGTCCGTTTGTTTTTACTTTTTTGTGTTGTTTTTTTTTGTTTTGTCTAGTTAAGTTTTTGGTTTTTAGGTTGTGTTTATGTGGGGGGGGGGGGGGGGGGGGGTTTGAAACAGGGCTTGCTGTCTCTCCCTTCGGGGGAATGCGACTTTTTTGTCGTATCCCCCTTCTCTGCCTCCGTCTGCGCTGAGGCCTAATGGCGGAGCTGGCGACTTTGAGACTCCGGAGGCAGAGCCAGTCAGGGCTTGCCCTGGGCTCGCTCCCGTGAGGACGGTCCTGCTCGGGGCTGGAACGGCGCTCCCGTGAGGGGCTGTGACGCTCCCGTGAGGGCAGCCTGACGCGGGGCTGAGACTCTCCCGTGAGGGGCTGTGGCGCTCCCGTCGGGGGGCGGCCCAGCCCGAGGGTGGAACGGCGCTCCCGTCGGGGCGGCCCAGCTCGAGGGAGGTACGGCGCTCCCGTCGGGGGGGCCCAGCTCGAGGGAGGAACGGCACTCACGTGAGGGCGATCCGGCTCGGGGCTGGAACGGTGCTCCGGTGACTGGGACGGCGTTCTGGCGGCGGTGACCTGAGTCCGGGGTTCAGCCGCGGGCCAGCGGCTGCGTCCGCTGGACTGGAGGGCGGCAGCTTCGACCACCCCGGGCCGCGGTGTTTGAGCCGGCCCATTTGCGGGGTTCGGTGAGCAGCGGGACTGTTTGTACCATCGCCCGGTGGGGAATCGCCTCAGCGCAGAGGGAGAAGAGGAGGGAAGAGACTGCAGCCCTAAGATTTTTGCCTCCACCACAGTGAGGAGGTGCTTGGAGGACTCACTGTGGTGGATGTTAATTTGTGTTTGTTGTTGTTTATTATTGTATTATTGTATGTATGACTGCAGGCACGAAATTTAGTTCAGACCGTAAGGTCTGAATGACAATAAAGGAAATTCTAATTCTAATTTTGACTTTCAGAAGTCTTAATAGGGGAAAGTCCCCAAAGGTAAGGTTCCGCCATAATCGTTTTGAATGAGGGGGTAGGGCAATGGGCTGAATGGTCTGCTCTTTTTTTTTAATTTAAGTTTTTACCTGACAGGTGAATCCAGCAGAAACTGTAGTTTTTGGGTGGTAGAAAACTTGGTTCCAGGAATGAAGGATTTTAGCTGTAGGATTAGTTTTGGAAAAATGCGGTTTTCATTGGATCAGAGAAAATTTGAAAAAAGTTGTACAAGATTTTGACAGGCTTAGATAGGTAGTCAATGATAAACTGTTCCCATTAGTCTTTTCTGAAAACAGAGACAGAGAATTAAGGTTTTGAGCAAAAGGTTATAATGGGGAATGGGCACACAATGGCGAGCGGGGTTTGCAATGGGGGTTTGTGGATTGAGGATGAATTAACTCTTTCAGCAGCAAATGGTAATGACTTGAAACTCACTCAAGGAAACAGAAAGGATCAAAAGGAAATTGGATATCCATTTCAGGAATATAAATTCAGGATGAGCAGAACAATGTGAGGGAATGGGGTTGGCTGCATTGCGCTACAGCAAGCCAGCATGGCATTGATCGACTGAATGTTTTTCATTCGCATCAATCTGGCAGTATTGCCGCATTTTATAAATGTTCTATATTTTCCCGGTTATTTGTCTGACTGTAGCTTTCTGATTTCTTCATGCAGCTGTTTTAAAATAATATTTTTGGAGGCAAATAGAGCTTATATTGTATGCATTTAAGTATTTACATCTTATTTCTTTGCAGATGTCATTATTAGAGACGGAATTATTGGTTGCTTTGTTGGAAATGTCTTCTGGCTGGTTGGGATTGGATATTATATTTACGTTACTTTTCTTGGATACAGTGGTAAGCATAAGTTTCACATCCATTTTTTGCGTGACATTTGAAAGGAACTAACTTGCAGAGATTTAATAATTCTATGTTCATAAGTCCTAGGTGCAGAATTAGGCCATTCAGCCCATCGAGTCTCATCTGGCATTCAATTACGGCTGATCTTTCCCTCGCAACTCCATTTTTCTGCCTTCTCCCTGTAACCTTTGACAACCTTACTATTCATAAAACCTGTCAATCTCCGCTTTAAAAATACCGACTTTGTCCCCACAGTCGTCTGTGGCAATGGATTCCACAGATTCACCACCCTCTGGCTGGAGAAATTCCTCCTCATCAAGGTACTTCCTTTTATTCTGAAGCCCTCTGGTCCTAGACTCTCCCATTAGTGGAAACATCCTCTTCATATCCACTTTATTCAAGCCTTCATTATTCGGTAAGTGGAAACATCCTCTCCACATCCACCCAATCCAGGCCTTTATTTGGTAAGTTTCAATGAGGTCCCCCCTCTTCTAAACTCCAGCGAGTACAGGCCCAGAGCCGTCAAATGCTCATCATAACCCAATCATCCCCGGGATCATTCTTGTAAACCTCCTCTGGACCCTCTTCAACGCCAGCTCACCGCTCCTCAAATATGAGGCTCAAAACTGCTCACAATACTCCAAATGCAGTCTGACCCGTGCCTTATAAAACTAACATCCCTGCTTTTATGTTCTAGTCTTCTCAAAATGAATGCTAACATTGCATTTGTCTCCCTTGCTACAGATTCAACTTGCAAATTAACTTTTTGGGAATCCTGCACCAGCACTCCCAAGTCCCTTTGCACCTCCAATTTATGAATCCTCTTCCCATTTTGTGCTCAGAGTTTCTTGTAGTGTTTAATATGGTCTACCAACTACATACAGAAAGTACTAGCTCCACCTATATGCTCCTGCCCGGTGCCTCAGGTCAGCTGATCAGCTGCTCCTTGAGGTACCAAGGTCTAAGCGGAAGCTCAGAGGGGATAGAGCCTTTTCTGTTGCTGCTCCGGCACTCTGGAACACCTTGCCGCTGCACATCAGACAGGCCCCCTCACTGTCCATCTTCAAATCCTCCCTAAAAACACAATTTTATTCTTTGGCTTTCGACACTGGCTGAGGCATTGCTCCTGTTTTTAGTGCTTTTAATGTCTTTTAATTTTTAGTGTGTTTTTTATAGTCCTTCGTTTTACGTTTTTTAATGGTTTTTAATTGTTTGTAATAGCTTTTTGTTCATGAGTTCTCATGTACAGCACTTTGTGGCAACTGCAGTTGTTTAAAGTGCTTTATAAATAAAGTTATTATTATTATTATTATTATACAGCACAGAAACAGGCCTTTTGGATTTTAGAACAGTGCAGCACAGAAACGGGCCTTTAAGCCCACAATATCCGTGCCGAACATGATGCCATGTTAACCTCGTCTATCTACACATGATGCATATTCCTACATTCCTTGTATATCCATGTTTCTATCAAAATTGCACTTAAACTCCACAATTATATCTCTCTAGTATGTCCTCTAGTATTTGCCATTTTCATCCTGGAAAAAAGGTATGACCGTCTACCCTTCTACGCCTCTCATAATTGTATATATCTCTATCTAGTCTCTCCTCAACCCCTGACTTGTATTTCCTAGTTGCAGGATAATTGTTCCAAAATATTCCTTACCTGCATTCTTCCCAGTCCTAATGGCTCAGTCTTGCAGCTTATGTGCCCAATGAGTCGCCGTGGTCACAGTGAGAATGTGCAAAGTCCATGTAGACAGAACCCGGGTCTGGCACTGTGAGGCAGTGGTTCTACCAGCTGCGTCGCTGTGCCTCTCTACATTATGGAGACTTAATATTATTATTTCCTGTAATCTCAATATGTTGCAATTTGAATTACTAGTCCATCTTTGCTCTTGCCTGTGCATTTGCCTCTCTTCGCCCAAACTATAGCAAGCCACTTAATTTGCATAATAAATTGTGATCTGAAACTCAATCTGTGCAGGCCACATACCAGTTTATACAAATATTTTTTTTTAGTACTCTAGTACCCTAGGTTTCTATGTCATCTTATCACAAGGAATTGCAGACACTGATTTATATATTTTAAAAACATATACACCAAAATGCCGGTCTTGCCAGTGACTGAGATCTTTAAAAATGTTGTTTCAAGTATTCGTCTAAATATCAGTGCTTCTGATTCCTCAGAATGACCAATGAATGCAATTTCAATTGATCTGTCTCCATTTGGTATTAGCTGAACGCATTTTTCACTTCCCCAGTGCTAAATGAGTGAGAAAACCGAATCAACGCCACTGTTCTCCATGTGAGCAGTCTCCCTTTCACTGACTCCATTTCCTTCCACTTATTTCTTCTTGGTTCAGTGTCGGCACAGTGGTTAAGATGACAGACTAACGAGCCAGTCTTGGGCTAAGAATCCAAAAAAGGCCCAAATTCAAATTTCATCATTGCAGCTATGAAATTTAAATTCAATTAACACCCTGATTTTTTTTAAGCTAGTATTAATATTATGATCATGAACCGGTTGAATTGTTGTAAAAACATCTGGTTTAATAACCTCTTTAAAGGAAATCTG
Organism: Amblyraja radiata; assembly: GCF_010909765.2. Classification (NCBI taxonomy): domain Eukaryota; kingdom Metazoa; phylum Chordata; class Chondrichthyes; order Rajiformes; family Rajidae; genus Amblyraja; species Amblyraja radiata. The sequence goes on along the minus strand of NC_045961.1, from coordinate 92,095,150 downwards.
TCTGACCTGTTTATGATCCATCGATGCATCTGAGCCTGAAATGGCTCAGATTGTCTACATGGTTCAAGGGCAGTTGTGTGGATGGGCAAAAAATGCCAGTCTTGCCAGTGACTGAGATCTTTAAAAATGAAAAATAAATCTGATGTAACACATTTCTTCTTTCAGCTTTGCCCTTTCTGAAGAACACGGTTGCCCTGCTTTATCCATTTGCCCTCCTGGTCATTTTCTTCTTGCTTTCACTGGGACTGGGATGGAACTTCACCAAAGGACTGTGCTGGTTCTACAAGTATAGAGTGCAGTGACACACCGCTCATCTAATGAAGTATTTGCTGAACATTTTGTTTGTTGCCAGTGTATATACAGCTTTGACATTTGTATAATTTGTAAATGTGCTGTACATACTGATAAATAACCATACAGATTTGAGGAATAAATTCAAGATTACTTCTGATTTATTCTTTTTAAACGTTTGATGAATTGTGGCATATCTTTTTTCAACATTGTGAATGTTGGAACATTGAATCCAGCAATCAGACTAGTGTGTATATTTCATTTACCAAACCTCTCAAGGAAGTACATTCCTTTATCAGCAGTAGTTCTGGTAGCTTTTCTGAAAAGCATTTATTGGGAAGCTTTAATGAATATTTATTCCGTGTATTTCCCCACTTTGGCTATTAAGTCTTTGAATGTATTTATTCTCTGATGGGGTTAGTGGAAAGTTGGGTGTATGAGGAGCCCATCAATTGAACAAGAAGAAAGGGTGGGTGAGGGGGAGGAAAGGAAATTTTTGTTGTTTAAAATTCATTTTTGCTCATCTTTCTTTCTAGCCTTCTCCCTTTTCTGGTTGATTTAAAGCATACAAAAAGTTGTATGCAAAAAACAAATAATCCCAAAACTCTCCAGGAGATCAACATTCTCACCACTGAACAAATCTCAAAGCAAGCCACAAAACTCATTCTAATTCATATTATGGTTTGTGGGTGATTAGAGTCAGCTGGGCAGACAATTCCATCATAAACAACGTGTTGAGGTTTTTGAAAATACAAGTCCTGCATTTTTAACAAAAATAAAAAAAATTACGTAATCAAGGTCTTGCTTTTGATTTATTCTGCAAATATTGCAGGAAATAATGTCAAATCAGCAGCTGATGGAACTAAAAAGAAAAATTGGAAATACCAGCTACACCAGTGAAGTAAGCTGAAACGGTAGTGCAGTTTCCCTTTCCGTTGATTGTACCTGAGTTGCAGAATCCGTTTGAGGAAAACCTATCCGATTTAAAGCAGATAAGTTGAGTGAAATTGAACAGGAATATCTGGATGGATTTAATAGAAAGGTCAAGTTAATGTTGGTCTGACATTTACTGTACTATAATTCCTGATCTAGAGGATGAATGGACTTGATTTAGGATTTGGCCAGCAGTTGAATAATAGTTTGTGAAATTCTTCTGATTAACAGTATCAGTTTTAAAGATACAGTGCAGAAACAAGTCCTAAGGCCCACCAAGTCCTCGCCGACTAGTAATCCCCGCACACTAACGCTGTCCTATACACACTAGGGACTATTATACCAAGCCAATTTACCTACAAATCTGTATGTCTTTGGAGTGTGGGAGTAAACCGGAGATCCGGGAGGAAACCCCACACAGGCCATGGAGAGAACGTACAAACTCCGTACAAGCAAGCATTCTTAGTCAGGACTGAACCTGGGTCACTGGTGCTGTAAGGCAGCAACTCTGCTGTGTGAATGGGAGGAATTGCTACCACAAGGCAAAGTCACACCATACACAGTATGTTCATGAATCACAATTTTCACGATGTACAAGTTAACTGCTTGAATATATGATAGCTAGACCAAAGTCATTGAAACAAAAAGCCATATATCATAGTTGAAGAAATAATCCATTTTGTGCATGAAAACTGAATGTACGTAATCCATGCTAAAATTAAGATAAATTACCAAAGTATGGTTTGGCATACTTTGGCAGAAGTAATTAGTGGAATTTTAACAAAAATCTATTCGCTAACCTAGTGAAATAACATTAGGTTGTAATTAAACATGTTGATATCAAGCTGTGAAACCAGGTGAAAGATCAAGAGTCTGAAGAAGGGTTTCGGCCCGAAACGTCGCCTATTTCCTTCGCTCTATAGATGCTGCTGCACCCGCTGAGTTTCTCCAGCATTTTTGTGTACCTCCGAAAGATCAATAGTATTCTATTGATCAATAGTATTCTATGGAATCCAAATAAATTAAAGCAGTAGATAAAGAGTATGCAAGTGGGTTTAGTAGAACTAAATTAAAATCAAAATTGATTTTAAGATTATGCATTGGCAGTAGTATTTGTGCTATCCATTTATTGGCACTTTATCTGCTTCAAAGAAAAGGCAGTTCCAAATTTTCTGTGAAGAGATCCACAAAGGTCCGTAGGAGTTTGTGGATGTCTCGTAGCAGCTCGTAATGCTAACGGTAGGTACTCCGGACATCCGGGTAAACTCGTGAAGTTTTTTCATCCCTGCAAAAAATGTCCACGAGTAAATAAATACTCGTGATGAAAAAAATGTTTTACTTTTTACTCGTAGGAGCCGCTACGAAACAGCCACGACTCCTACAGACCCGCTACGGACATTCTCCGAGTTCGAATCGGGGGGGAAACACGGGAGAACTCTTGAATTACCTCGTACAGTGGGACAGGGGCTTTACTCGAGATATTCTTTTGTATTAAAACTCCGTCCTTTATCAAAACTCCTTTTATACAAGAGTATCTTTTGATACGCCAGGCAGAGAGGATGCGATTTAGAGTTTGTGTTTCTGTATTGTGATTCTTTCTCAGTCTGAGGCTGGGATGATCTGTTTCCTCACTCGGTAGCAGAAGAAAAGCAGGTTATTATTAAGTATTGGATATTACAAGCATACATTGTGCACACACACACACACACTTATTCAATGCAAAAATTGACACTTAAATGGAGCAATTTATTACACAATGGCAGTAAGAAGCCAATTATACAGAACAATTTACACCTCATTACATTTTAAAATATAACAAATTCAACTTTATTACAATTATTTGTCTTTATAAAGTTATGGCACATATATGGAAATAACATGGACCATACCAATGAAAGGCACATTGACATTAACAAGCAGGTGCATAGTTACATACACAAAGCATAAACATATCCATAAAATAAGCAAGAGCATTGTATTTCAAGAGATTGATCTGTGGCACATTATGTAAAACTGATCCATTTCACTTGATTCATAATAAATCTATCTCATTATAAAAAGGTGCTACATACACGCACTCTTTGATATGGGCCAATTCTAGATAAGGATGAATCATCACATAAATTCAGCATGATTCCAAAATATCCAATTAACTCTCCAAATACTGTTTTGACAGCCAAGCTCCCAGATCTCTTGCATATCAACAAGCTTCACCACTTATTTTCTTTTAATTTTACAATGCACTGATTGAAGAACAGGGCAAACAAAAGTACTGATCTGGCACATTTAAAAAAAAGAATCCGTTTTTCAACCCCTATTTGCGAAACCTGATGGGAGCATTTCAAAGAATGAATACAGATCCATGGTGTGGTTTCCAGTAGCAACAGAAGTGCAGGTAGAATTAAAATGCTTGCATGCTTTACCAATTCATTATCCATCCTGAGAATTAACGTGTGGGAAATTGTTAAGTCTCAAGAATTTTACACAAGGTTTTTACCCACCCCTCACATGGCCCTGCAAGAAGAGACTGTCTTGGGACATTTCTCTTGTTGCAGACACCATATTAGAATATTTTCCTTTAACATGATCTGGTCCCATTGCAAAAGGCTAACTTTGAGAAACAAAAATGGAAATTATATAAATCCAAAAAAGACATACAAATACTTCATAAATAGATCCACAAAAATCACATGTTTGGAAAAACTTTATTCTTGATTTGCATTCACAAAGGTCCATTTTATGGTAACAAATAACATTTAATTACACCATTTGATATCAGATGCTTCTCAGGAGTTGAACGGCACAGAAATAGGCTCTTTGGCCCACTGTGTCAATACTAACCTTTTTGCCCATCTACACTAATCTCATTTACCTGCATTAGGATTGTATCCTTCTGGGCCTTGCCTATTTAAGTGTCTGTTTGAAATGTCACTTCAATGTAACTATTGCAGCTGATTCCACCATTCCCTCTGGCAGTACATTAGACTTTCTAGATATTATCCACTGTGTAAAATTCTCTAAGTTCCCCTTTAAAACTTCCACCTCTGACCATAAACCTGCAACTCTATTTTTGATATCCTTACATGGGCATCTGTTATAATTTTTGGTTTTAAATGAGATTAAAACCCATCTTTATCTGGCAAAAATGACATTGTATATACAAAGATTAAAAATGAAAATTGACAATCTGAATCTAATTCCATTACAAAAGTATTGAAACAAAATGTTAACTTTGATTTCAGTCACATTACAATGGCCTACAATTCTCCACATTGATAAGCCAAATTCATGTAGTCTGAGACTCTCAATAACAGAATCTACAGTTGAATTTATTAACAGTTCTTTTCACATCATGGAGCCACTGATGGACTGACTTTGAAAAAATTCCTGCTTTTAGCTTACGACACTTATGTCAATGCTTAGTTATAGCTGTGAACTATAATGACAATGATTGGCATTACCAAATTGCACCCTTTTGGAGAAAGGCATGGGTTTAATTACAAACTTCTACCCGCTCAGCTCTGCACACTAGCCACTCTTTCCCCCTCAATACTGTCATATGACCTATTGATCACTTCTTTTCCACCCTTCCATCCCAACATGTATAAATTACTTTGAATCAGTTGATAGGAAGGAAGAACTAAAAGCCCTTTATAAACTTTTCAATAGTTATATTTTCAATATTTTATAATAGCAAGATTGTCCAATTCCAATTTTAAAAATTCCATCACTGAAAAAATGTGAATCACAAACATCATCCTGCCACCATATTTCATTTTGTACTCATTGATGGTGACAACTTTGGCTAGTCTAAGCAGTGTTCATAAATATTTATACCCTTCCCTGAAGCAAAGAAGCCCCTCTTTCATTAATTACATATCAAAACATTATGTATAATAATTATGTATCAAAAACTACATCAACTGTTTCATTTACGTTGACCATGAAAGAATTGTCAAGTTAAAGGCCATGTTATTCCGTACATATTCAGAGTATCAATTGACGCTAAATCAGCACAAAGTTGAAAGGGTTTCATTAGAAAGGATAAAACTCTTGTGATGGTTGCAGTTAAATATTCTGAATAAAATTGGCAGCCAAAATCTCATAATATCAGAAGATTAGACAGGGCAAAACACCAGCATTTAAATTTGTATCCAATGTATCCCACCCAATGGTCCCGACAGCAAAATCGCAAAAACATTTAACCTGGGAAAATTAATCTGCAAAAATGTTATTAATACTAAGAGCTTTCTTTAAAATATTGAAATGCAAATTTGAAAAGTTTTTTGCCACATGGGCCATACAGTTCTGAAGTGTGGAAGCGATATTATTTTTTCTAAAAGTTACATTCAAAACCATTTCCCAACAAACAAAATGCAAAGTAGTAAATGAGATTTCCACTTGCACTTATTGAATAAATGTTCACATGTCTACAGAAGAACCATTATCTTCTGCTCAAGATATTTCGGCTCTGGTAACATGGTACTGAAGTCATGCACCAGGTAGAGCCATTGGAGAGGGATAGATAATCATTCCCCCATCTTCTTCATACTTTGCTCGTCTACTTCTGGGCCCTCAATTTGATACTGGGCCCCCTCACAATGATCAGATTGAGTTAATTGTAACTTGCTATTGCACAGAAGACCCCCCCAGAAAGAAACGCATGCCCCTCCACCCCACTGCTGGCACGTCTGGAAAGGTCCACAAATTAAGTCATATAATTTCTCCCCGGCTTTGATGTGCTGCAACTAATATTCTGCAACTGCTGTCAAGAAAATTTGGCAAATTTCAACCTTAATAACGTCAAGGCTTTGAAAAGGCAGTTTTGTTTCTCTCATAAAAATGAATAATTTCTTCAGAAGTTAACTTAATTGTCTAGAAATCAAATACCATATTTCTCTGATTAAGAATCTGTATTCTCTCAAAACACAATAAATCTGTTCAGTGCGTATTTACAATAAATTAAAGGTAACCAGCCCCTTATACACTCTCCTGTGTCTGCACATTCTCTGTCCCTGATGCACAAAGCATGTTTACAATTTGTAACATTTAAGCTCTTTATATATATGTCTCACTTCCTTGCTTACTTTTGTTCAATATTTAGGTACCTTGTACTGTAAAATGGGTCACAAAAAATACACCTTTGCAGCTCATTTTGAGAAGAACAGTCCATTACCTTAAGTTTACCAAAAACTTGGCAACTCTTCAAAATTAGAATCTTTACATAGAAAATTACAGTAGATTTCACAGGAGGTAGTGTTTGGGAACAATGAACATCCACAACGTTCAGATGATGAGGTGATATGTCCATGAACTCCGTGATTGGTATCACACATTATTAAAGAGAGATACTGTATTAAGATGGATTGGGGCATTTCTTTTGTATAAAACAGATTAATTCTCAAACTTCTTTCATTTAAGATCGACTGGTAGCTTTCATAAGATGGAGCTGAAATGCAAAAAAAAAAAAAAATAGTAAGTAAACAGCCAAATAGATGATCCATCTCAACTTCCTCCGGAGGTCCTTACTTTCACAGAAGGCAATTCAGTTTACTCGACATGATACCAAAAAATGGCTGAGATTACTAGAAGTGGCAAAATCTATGGGACTACACAATATTGTGGCTGCAATGCTCTAGACCTTAGTTTAGTTTAGTGCGGAAACGGGCCCTTCGTCCCACCTAGTCTGCGCTGACCAGTGATTCCCATATACTAGCACTACCCTACACACTAGGGATAATTTTCAATTTTTACCAAAGCCAAATTAACGTACAAAACATGTACATCTGTGGAGTGTGGGAGGAAACCCGAGCACCCGGGGAAAACCGATGCGGTCGTGGGGAGAACGCACAAACTCCGTACTGCCTAAGTTGTATGCAAAACAAAGCTTTTCATAGAAACATAGAAAATAGGTGCAGGAGTAGGCCAATCTGCCCTTTGAGCCTGCACCGCCATTCAATATCATCATGGCTGATCATCCAACTCAGTATCCTGTACCTGCCTTCTCTCCATACCCCCTGATCCCTTTAGCCCCAAGGGCCACATCTAACTCCCTCTTAAATATAGCCAATGAACTGGCCTCCACTACCTTCTGTTGCAGAGAATTCCAGAGATTCACCACTCTCTGTGTGAAAAATGTTTTCCTCATCTCGGTCCTAAAAGATTTCCCCGTTATCCTTAAACTGTGACCCCTTGTTCTGGACTTCCCCGGGAACAATCTACCTGCATCCAGCCTGTCCAACCCCTTAAGAATTTTGTAAGTTTCTATAAGATCCCCCCTCAATCTCCTAAATTCTAGAGAGTATAAACCAAGTCTATCCAGTCTTTCTTCATAAGACAGTCCTGACATCCCAGGAATCAGTCTGGTGAACCTTCTCTGTACTCCCTCTATGGCAAGAATGTCTTTCCTCAGATTAGGAGACCAAAACTGTACGCAATACTCCAGGTGTGGTCTCACCAAGACCCTGTACAACTGCAGTAGAACCTCCCTGCTCCTATACTCAAAACCTTTTGCTATGAATGCTAACATACCATTTGCTTTCTTCACTGCCTGCTGCACCTGCATGCCTACTTTTAATGACTGGTGTACCATGACACCCAGGTCTCGTTGCATCTCCCCTTTTCCTAATCGGCCACCATTCAGATAATAGTCTACTTTCCTGTTTTTGCCACCAAAGTGGATAACCTCACATTTATCCACATTATACTGCATCTACCATGCATTTGCGCACTCACCCAGCCTATCCAAGTCACCTTGCAGCCTCCTAGCATCCTCCTCACAGCTAACACTGCCCCCAGCTTCGTGTCATCCGCAAACTTGGAGATGTTGCATTCAATTCCCTCATCCAAATCATTAATATATATTGTAAATAGCTGGGGTCCCAGCACTGAGCCTTGCGGTACCCCACTAGTCACTGCCTGCCATTGTGAAAAGGACCCGTTTACTCCTACTCTTTGCTTCCTGTCTCTATCCACATCAATACTGAACCCCCAATACCGTGTGCTTTAACTTTGTATACTAATCTCTTATGTGGGACCTTGTCGAAAGCCTTCTGAAAGTCCAGATATAACACATCCAATGGTTCTCCCTTATCCACTCTACTAGTTACATCTTCGAAAAATTCTATAAGATTCGTCAGACATGATTTACCTTTCATAAATCCACGCTGACTTTGTCCAATGATTTCACCACTTTCCAAATGTGCTGCTATCCCATCTTTAATAACTGATTCTAGCAGTTTCCCCACTACCGACGTTAGACTAACTGGTCTGTAATTCCCCGTTTTCTCTCTCCCTCCCTTTTTAAAAAGTGGGGTTACATTAGCTACCCTCCAATCCTCAGGAACTACTCCAGAATCTAAAGAGTTTTGAAAAATTATCACTAATGCATCCACTATTTCTGGGGCTGGATCATCAGTTCTAAAATCTGGGTGGAGTCAAATATTATCTGATAACCTCTTGAAAAACATCTTGAGGGTTTTACTGCAATAACGATAGGTTATTGGAGCCACAATGTTAATAAAACAAAATGTAAATAGATTGCTTCAATTATTAAAAAATAATATATATATATATATATAATAAATAATAAATATTTTTAATAATATTTCCTTTCAGTTTTTACTTCTCCAATCTGTGTAGTCAGCACAAAGAAATCCCCACGTCCTGTTTGTATCTGGCATCAATGATACTCTGTGATGAAGGCACAGTTTATGCAGTGGCGGACTGGGTCTAAAAATATTGGTTGCCAGGAGACAAAGGGGGCCCACCCACAACTACAATGCTATCATTTAACAGGGGCCCACTTCCTATCACTTGCTATCACTTCATCAGGGGACCGACCACTTGCCATCGGGCAAGCTGACATCCTGGCCAGTCCGCCACTGAGTTTATGTATTCCCCATTGAATATATAGACAGAAAGATGCACGTAGATTCCAATAACGCCTTTCTCACTTAATTAGTTAACTTTAATGATAGCAAGCAGACATTGGTCCTTTTAACAACTGTTACTGCTATTCACGATTCTGATTAGTATGCACCAAATTTTATCCAAAGGAGCATTAAGGCATTCACTGATCCACTGAGAGTGTTTGGCAATCTTTTTGCTAATTAAAGCCCTATAGCTGGAAATTAGTCTGCCCCCTCAAGTGACCCTGAAGAACCTTGTTTCACTGCAACAGTACAAAGAGCAGATAGCTCTCCTTGGAGTCTTGGCCATTATTTATCAACAATCATCTCTTATTAAGCCTAGGAGATCAAACTTTGAATATATTGGTGTACGTGGGAGTTCACAGAAGACAAATTAACTGTGATGTTTCCAATATTGCAACAGAAAATAAGAAAGTATTCATACAGTCATAGAGTGATACAGCGTGCAATCAGGCCCTTCAGCCCAACTTGCCCACACCGGCCAACATGTCCCTGCTACACTAGTCCCACCTGCCCGCGTTTGGTCCATATTCCTCCAACTCTATCTTGTCCATGTATCTGTCTAACTGTTTCGTAAACGTTGAGATAGTCCCAGCCTCAACTACCCCCTCTGGCAGCTTGTTCCATACACCCACCACCCTTTATGTGAAAAGGTTAATCCTCATATTCCTATTAAATCATTTCCCCTTCACCTTGAACCTATGTCCTCTGATCTTCGATTCACCCTACTCTGGGCAAGCGACTCTGTGCATTTACCCAATCTATTCCTCTCATGATTTCATATAGCTCAATAAGATTAATTGGCTATAAAATGCACTCGGCTCCTGAGATCCAGGCCAATTCACTGGATGTTTTTAGGGGAGAGTTAGATATGGCTCTTAGGGCTAAAGGAATCAAGAGATTTGAGAAAAAAGCAGGACCAGGCTACTGATTTTAGATGATCAGCCATGATCATATTGAATGGCGGTGCTGGCTCAAAGGGCCAAATGGCCTACTCCTATTTTTCTATGTTTCAATGAGATCATGAAGGCTCTTGTATAAATGCAACATGGACATTCATTTAATACAAACTTATATTTAGAACTCCCCAGAAGGCCTTCTGATGCTGTTCACAACATACCGCAATTCTGACTATTAGCTCGAAACTTGCCCGGCAACGTCTTACCTCATCAAGCAGAACCCACACTTCGGAATCTTGTAAAATTGACAGCCTAATGGCTGAGATAGGATTTAATTTCAGGTGAATGGCACCGTCAGCTATTCCATTTTCAAATCTACCTGAATACAAGGAAAGGAAAGCACACGTGAAATAATAGAAACATAGAAAAATAGATGCAGTAGTAGGCCATTCGGCCCTTTGAGCTAGCACCGCCATTCAACATGATCATGGCTGATCATCTAAAATCAAAACCCCATTCCTGCTTTTTCCCCATATCCCTAGATTTATTTAGCCCTCAGAGCTAAATCTAACTCTCTCTTGAAAACATCCAGTGAATTGGCCTCCACTGCCTTCTGTGGCAGAGAATTCCACAGATTCACAACTCTCTGGGTGAAGAAATGTTTCCTCATCTCAGTCCTAAATGGCCTACCCCACATAAGATCAGGAGAAAGGTGATCATAATAGCGTGACAAGCCAGTAACAATTTTCTCCGTGAAGGGCCTGGAAAAGGGCTCAGTGTGGTGGCAGTAAATTACTTAAAACAAAGAAGAAGAAACACACATTCAAATTGAAGCATTATAACCATAAGACATAGGAGCACAGTTGGGCCATTCGGCCCATTGAGTCTACTCCGCCATTCAATCATGGATGATATAGTTTTCCATCCCAACCCCATTCTACTACCTTCTCCTTGTAACCTTCGATGCCCTTATTAACCAACGTGGTGCAAGTGTTGGATGCACAGTAATGCAATATAGATCCTCTGTGCTCTCTGCTCTGAGCATCTTAATCTGAACATCAAGTTATGTTGTTCCAGTGTATCTACTGAAATCACCTTTCTGACTCTGTGAGCAGAACCCTTACAGAATGCTCTAGTTGATAATAAATCTTTAAAGAGGAATTCTCTTATGCACCATTGATCAGAGTATTCAAAAGTTCTTAAGGCTTATACATCCGAAAGGCCTTCAGAGCTAAACAATGTGAAATCAAGCCACTAGATGGAGTACTTTGTACTATTAACATGTCCAAACTATGCCAAAAGCCTCAAGGCTTAAAGTTTACTTTTTATCGGCTCAAATATGTTTTTTTATTCCTTCAAGGGATATGGGCTTTGCAGGCCGAGCCAACAATTAATTGTCCATGGAGACACAAGAAATAGTAGATGCTGGTATACAAAAAAAGACACACTGTGCTGTAGTAACTCAGCAAGTCAAGCAGCATCTCTGGAGAACATGGATAGAAACATAGAAACATAGAAAATAGGTGCAGGAGTAGGCCATTCGGCCCTTCGAGCCTGCACCGCCATTCAATATGATCATGGCTGATCATCCAACTCAGTATCCTGTACCTGCCTTCTCTCTATACCCCCTGATCCCTTTAGCCACAAGGGCCACATCTAACTCCCTCTTAAATATAGCCAACGAACTGGCCTCAACTACCTTCTGTGGCAGAGAATTCCAGAGATTCACCACTCTCTGTGTGAAAAATGTTTTCCTCATCTCGGTCCTAAAAGATTTCCCCCTTATCCTTAAACTGTGACCCCTTGTTCTGGACTTCCCCAACATCGGGAAAAATCTTCCTGCATCTAGCCTGTCAAACCCCTTAAGAATTTTGTAAGTTTCTATAAGGTCCCCCCTCAATCTTCTAAATTCTAGTGAGTACAAGCCAAGTCTATCCAGTCTTTCTTCATATGAAAGTCCTGACATCCCAGGAATCAGTCTGGTGAACCTTCTCTGTACTATGTGGATAGATGACATTTTCTATTGAGGCCTTTGTTCAGACTTGTCAGGACATGGTTGAAGTGCAGGTCATCAACTGGAATCCCAGAGAGGGAGCAACAAGAGAGTGTCTCACAGAACACCCATCATGGAGTGCAGGAGAACGTCTTCAAAGTGGGCATACCTTGCGGAGATTTTGCAGTGGAGCAGTAAAATGGAGTCACAAGGAACAGCAGATGTTGGTTTACAAAAAAAGACAAAGTGCTGGAGTAACTCAGTGGAGTAACGCAGCATGTCTGGAGAACATGGATAGGTGAATTTTTGGGTCAGGGCTCGAATAAAAAATTAATAGATAGAGCGGGTGTGGAGAGGTTTTTTTCGAGTTATGGGAGAGTCTGGGACCAGAGAACTGAGCCTCAGAATAAAAGGACATACCTTTAGAATGGAGATGACGAGAAATTTCTTTAACCAGAGGGTGATGAATCTATGGAATTCATTGCCATAGACAGCTGTGGAGGCCAATTCATTGCTATGTTTAAAGCAGAGATTGATAGGTTCTTGATTGGTAAAAGTATGAAAGGTTACATGGAGAAGGCTGGAGAAAAGGGTTGAGAGGGAAAAATAGATCAGCCACTATCGAATAGCAGAGCAGGTTCATGGGGCAAATGGCCTAATTCTGTTCCTATGTCTTTTGTCTTGTAACTCTTCTTCAAACTGGCCCATTCTTGAATAGCCCTTGAGAAGGTTGTGATGAGCTTCCATCTTTAACCACCGCTGTCTGTGAAGTAGGTATGGGTACGCCCACAATGTTGTTACAGAGAGAGAGTTCCAGCATCTTGACCCAGTGACAGTGAAGGAATCGCATATATTTCCAACTCAGGATGTTGTGTGGCTTGAAGAGTAACTTCGGGTGATGGGGACCTCATTGAAACATACAGAATAGTGGATACCCGGACATGGTGTCGAAGGACGAGAAGCCGAAGCAAAGAAGTGGAAGCCAAATAACCGAATGGGAATGAAGCCGAAACGCCAAATAACCGAAAACGTACCAAGCCGAAACGCCAACTAACCGAAAGGGTGGGACGTCTAAAAGCAAACTAACCGAAATGGCGGGATGCCTAGAAGCCAACTAACCGAAAGGCTGTGTCGCCTAAAAGCGAACTCACCGAATGGCCGCTCTGCCAAAACGCCACCTACCCAAAAGGCGGCGTCGCCTACAAGCCAACGAACCAAATGACGTTCAACAGAAAAGTCAAAAAACGGACATGACGTTGCCGGGGGGCGGGACCTGTCAGCGATTGGTCTAGACCCCCGCGTCCATCACACCACGTGTGGAGATGGGAGAGTGGGGGTCATTTTCCCACACAAGCCATAGGTGACTGAGCAATCTGAACCCAAGCACCAAGTTGTAAGCGGCCGAAAGTGCGCATCCCTCAGGACAGCCCCCACTTTCCCACGGCCACGGCCGCCCTCCGCCTTGTCTCCCCCGTGCGGCTGCACTGTGATGGGCTGTGGATCGGGTGGAGCAGAGGTGTGGGACAGGCTGGTCCCTCCGTCCACCCAGAGTCACTGACCGTGATGCACCGCCATCGGACCCCAACCCCCACCCCCACACCAGGTTGATTCCCCCCCCCCCCCCCCCTCCGACCCCCGGACTCTGACACCCACACCGGGTGATTCACCCCCACCCCGGTGTGGGACAGGCTAGTCCCTCCGTCCACCCAGAGTTGGCGTTTCGGATTCGTTTCCATTCGGTTATTTGGTTTCCACTTCTTTGCTTCGGCTTCTCGTCCTTCGACGCTACGTCCGCACACGGAATAGTAAAAGGATTGGATAGGGTTGATGAGGAGAGGATGTTTCCAGTAGTGGGAGAGTCTAGGACTAGAGGTCATAGCCTCAGAATTAAAGGCAGTTCTTTTAGGAAGGAGATGATAAATTTCTTTAGTCAGACAGTGGTGAATCTGTGGAATTCCTTCCCACAGAAGACTGTGGGGGCTAAGTCAGTGGATATTTTTAAGGCAGAGATAGACAGATTCTTGATTAGCATGGGTCAGATGTTATGGGGAGAAGGCAGGAGAATGGGGTTTGGAGAGGGAGTTAGACAAAAGACAATAGACAATAGGTGGAGTAGGCCACTCAACCCTTCGAGACAGCATCGCCATTCACTGTGATCATGACTGATCATCCACAATCAGTATGCCATTCCTGCCTTGTCCCCATATCCCTTGACTCCACTATCTTTAAGAACTCTATCTAACTCTCTCTTGAAAGCATCCAGAGAATTGGCCTCCACTCATAAGGCGGAGAATTCCACAGATTCACAATTCTCTGGATGTATATTGTAAATAGCTGCAGTCCTAACACCAAGCCTTGCTGTACCCCACTAGTCACTGCCTGCCATTCTGAAAGAGACCCGTTAATCCCTACTCGTTGTTTCCTGTCTGCCAACCAATTTTCTATCCATGTCAGTACCCTACCGCCAATACCATGTGCTCTAATTTTGCCCACTAATCTCCTATGTGGGACCTTATCAAAAGCTTTCTGAAAGTCCAGGTACATTACATCCACTGGCTCGCCCCTGTCCATTTTCCTAGTTACATCCTCAAAAAATTCCAGAAGATTAGTCAAGCATGATTTCCCCATCCTAAATCCATGCTGACTCGGACCGATCCTGTTACTGCTATCCAAATTTGCCACTATTTCATCTTTTATAATTGACTGCAGCATCTTCCCCACCACCGATGTTAGGCTAACTGGTCTATAATAGTAAGATTAAACGAGAACTTACCAGTTTGAAGTTTGATCTTGATTTTATGAGGAGTTACGATGAGTGATTACGTGAAGAAGGGCCATCCACTGCGTGCGCGTCCATCTTCAAAGCAGCGGTGTTAAATCACAGATAAAAAGAAGACCTGAGAATAGTAAGATTGTGAAGAAACTAGAACTTCCATATGACCTTGATAGTATGAGGGTGGGAGCGGTGGGCACGTAATCGCTCATCGTAACTCCTCATAAAATCAAGATCAAACCTCAAACTGGTAAGTTCTCGTTTAATCTTACTATTTTACTTCGGAGTCACGTGAGTGACTACGTGAAGATTTCAAAGCTCTGTGATTTTACGCCGGTTACGAATCCAGGCGCCACACACTGAATGGATTGACCATGGATGCGTGTAATCATTAAAGCATTCAGACATTACGTAGTTAAGTAAAGAAACTGATGCTTTAAATGAAAGAAAGTTTAAAAAAAAAATAGTTACCCCTCCCAACCTTGGGGGGAAACTAAGGGACAGAACTTAAAATGGTACGCGCAAACACCCCCAGTCCGGTTATGGGTTTGTTATAAAACCGGTGGACCGTTATTTCATTCATCCATCCTGCAGCCACTAGGATGTCGTCAAGGGGCACGTCCTTAGCTCTTGCTGCCGACGTAGATGCAGCCCTGGTGGAGTGAGATTTAACCATATAAATGTTTACTCCTGCTACCACCATTACCTCTTTTGACCATCTGGAGATGGTTTGAGTTGACACCTTTTTGTGTGGTTTTTTATGGCTGATGAGGACCGATTGTTCTGAGCCTCTGAGGTTCTCCGTAACTCTCAGATAGTGGTGGTAGTATGTTACCACCCACACAACCGTTGGTCCTCTGGATATGCCAAGAACTGGATCTCCATCCCTGGCATTCCTGGCCTGCTCTGTTTTATCAGGTTCCTGATTACGAATGTTATGTTGTTCATATTGGTGGTCATGTAGTCCAACCGTAGCTTTTGCAGTGTCTGGACTCTTTGTCAGCATACCACCTTCAGGGTTAGTTATAGGCAGTCCCCACTGTCAAAATAGGGTTAGTACCACGCTCACATCCCATGTGTCCGTGTACCTTGGCCTTGGAGGTCTTAAATTGTAAATTCCCTTCATGAATTTTGTTGTAAAGGGGTGCGTTCCTATCGAACCGTGCCCTGCTTCCGGCATCAGATAGGAGGAGAGTGCGCCTCTGGCACTATAGATTGCACTATAACTTTGTTTATAGTTATAGTACAGAGTTGATAGGAACTCCAAGACATCCGTTATCCGAACTGTGTTGTATTTGTTCGGACAGTCCTATGCCTTGAAATGGCCTCCTCAGAATCTGCAGACCAACAAGTTATACGTTCATGTAGTGGATGATTGCTCCCTGTAACTGGGTTCACTAGGAGGTCCCTGCTCTTGGATACAGCCATAACTGGCTGGACTATAATTCCCAAAATTTTTGGGGACCAGGCTTGAGTAGGCCAATCTGGCACTACCAATATGCCTGTGGCTTAGTCTTGCTTGATTTTTGTCAAGCATCGGTTTGTGAGACAAATTGGCGGAAAGCATACATAAACATTCCTCCCCAATTGAGGGAGAAAGCATCCACTGCCTTGCTCCTGGATCCAGCCTGCAGGACACATATCTGGGTAACTAATGGTTATTCTAGATCCAAACGGATCAACATCTGGTATGCCAAATCATGTAGTTATTTCGTTAAATACTGTCTGATTCAACATCCATTCTGTGCTGTTATTAAGCATTCGTGATCCAGCATCTGTCACTGTGTTATATCTACCTCGTAGATTTCCCAAATATTCCTCTCGATACACCAGTGCCAAATGAGGTTCGACAATCTGTCGTAAGATACAGATTTTACACCACCCTTGTTAATGGATATATGCCACCGCAGTGGTGTTATCAATCTGAATTTGAACAAGCACCAGTTGCATATCGCTACAGAGAACCTTGAGTCCATATTGTGCCCCCAACAATTCTGGGAAATTGATTCCATGTGTTGGGGAATTACAGACTCCTGCTCATTCCATCTGCCCCCACAGCTCTAGACTGTGTTAGTGGCTCCCCATCCTTAGCCGCTTGCATAGGTCTGAAGAACCCCCGATGGCTTTCGAGCAAAGTTTCCCTGAGCTGTCTCCCATTCGTTATCCACCATAGTTATTCAACAATGGCCTCCGCTGGCAATCCATAGTTTGCCAATTCGGCCTGCATGTAATCTGAGTGTTCGTTCCTTTGCTTGCTGTAAGTTCTAGTAATGCAAAGGCCCGTACTGCTGGGAATGCAGCTACTATTTGCCAATTACACTCGCTGTTTGCCTGATAGATGGCTAGAATTTGACTATCAGGTCATAGCAGGCTTAATTAATATTGTCATTTGCCCCTAGGCAAAGTCACCAACATATTTACTGTTTTTGATAGTAAATTCTAGGTAATCAATTACCCTTGTAGGTGTCAATTTTGATTTAACTGGATGGATGAGGTAACCAATTCTTTCAAACAGGGTTTTGGTTTGCTTGACTGATGCTTCTGCCAATTCTTGGTGACTCCAAAAATGAAAATGTCCTCCAAATATGCAATTACTATGTGGTTTTGATACCTTTGTAGTCCCAGAATTGGTTTCCGTAGTTTAGTCAATAGTCTAGGAGCTGATGTCAACACATTTGGCAGAGCCATGCCATCCAGTTAAACTTCAAATATCTCCTGTTCTTACTGATTAGACACCGAATAGTATGCATCTTTGAGGTCGATGCATGCCATGTGACCATTTTATAGGAAGCTCCTATAAAACAGTAGTTAGACCGTAACAAAAATAGCTGTATCTGAAAATCTGTACTGCACAAATGAGTTAAACCTAGATGAAGTGACATCCTCCATCTGTCACCTGTCCTGGAAGGCAATCCTGCCCATAATACTGGGCCTGCCTTGAAGACAATTCCGGTCCGAGTTCCAAGTCTGCTTGGAACCTATGTATGTTGTGCAGTAAAAAGTAATCACATGTTGTTATCTGTTTTTTAAAACCAGATCTGAAATCCATGTTATTGTCATTTTGAACAAAAACACAAGAGTAAAATTACCAACATGGAATTTACCAACTGGTCCACAATCCCTTGTTTCAGTAAACCCAGACCCACCTACCTCCATGGCTACCGGTGGTCTTGTGGTAAGCCCAAAGGCCCCTGATGCGGGTTCCTTTTCTCTCCTTGATTGGGAGTAGGACTGGTAGGAAGTGTGGATTCCATGTTTCTCCTGACCTCTGCTTGGGTCTTGGTCTGAAAACCTCATCATACTGAGCCTGCCTTGTAGGACAATTCTGGCCATAATTCTGAGTCTGCTTTGAAAGACGACTCTGATAATATTTCCGTGCCCAGCTTTCAAGCTACCACCGGCTTCAGTGAACTGCTTACCCCCTATGGAGGTGTGGGGTGTGTTGTCGCCTACTGATGAGGTTTGCTTGTCGTTGGTACCTTGATTGGTCCGACAACTTTTGCTTCCTTCTTCTGGTCTTACCTGAAGAGAGGATTCAGCGGCTGGTTTCTCCAAAGTCACCCTGATAGCGCTGTTCCCTTGCCGGCATTTGTGCGGATATTCTGCCAACTGCTGTCTCTTGAGGCCATATGCATGTGCTTCAGTATGTTCATACTTTAATTCGAGATCAGTTGCCTACTGATCTCGAAACCAAATTTCGTTTGAACGTCATGTGAGGTTTAAATGACAAATAAATGGTATTGTATAGTGTTGTAATTCGAGATCAGTTACCTACTGATCACTCACACTCCCCTCCACTGAGAGTGAGATTAGTAGGCAGCCCAGAAAACAGATGCTGCCGCAGGCCCCTGAGGATACCTGCGCTGACATGGCCCCTCCAGCGGGCCTAAATGAGATTCTTGCTTTGGGTCAGACTGAAACTGACCGCGAATGCTCCTCTCCTCAGAGCAGGAGACATTTTCTAGATCTCTACCCAGGGAAGCACCCAGTGGAACCTGGATGATTGCAGAAGTATTTCTTTTCTTTTGTGCTTATTATTTATTTTATGTAAAGCTCTTTGGTGTCAATGCAAATTAACTTAAACAGTGCTATATAAGTAAAAGTTGCTTACTTACTTCCTTTCTTCTGCTTGTCCCTGGGAAGGTTCCCCCCCCCCCCCCCCCTGCTTTTGTACTCTGATTCAGAGTGGTTTCTTCCATATGTACTTCCCCCTCCAATGGGGAAGACATTGGGTTGCCCCAATATGCGAGGCTCCCGGCACCGGCACTGCTGTAGACCCCGGGCTGACACAGCTCTCTCCTTTAGAGCAGGTCATTGTTGGAGCAACTTCTCCAAAAAGTTGCTCCTATGTGGGAGAGTCGTCCTCAGACGCTCTCTGTTGAGGGAGGGTATCCCTTTCCCCCCCCCCCACCCCGGACTCATCTGAGTCAACGGGTTGTTGACTTGCGGGTGGATTTACGTCCCCCGGGACCACCAACGGAGCTCCTCCTCCTGCCCGATGTCTCCTGCCGGTTCAGCTGCTGGCGCTAAATGTCGGGAAACACCGTCGCCCGCTACTGGAAATGCTGCGGTCTTCAGCAGCCGACTTCCCAGCAGACCGTCTCCTCGACATCTGGGCCCTGAAACTACAAAAAGTTTCAAGCCCGAAAGAACGCAGGTAAGTGATTCAACTTCCCTTACCTGCCCATCCTGACGGCCTGGGAGGACACAATGCCTCTGCCAGTCCGTTGCGCGTTTGCGTTCAGACGTAATGACGCGCACGCAGACGGACGGCCCTTCTTCACGTAGTCACTCACGTGACTCCGAAGTAAAATTCCCTGTTTTCTCTCTCCCTCCTTTCTTAAAAAGAGGGATCACATTAGCTATCCTCCAATCCGCACGAACCGCTGAATGTATAGAACATCGGAAAATGATCCCCAATGCTACCATAATTTCTAGAGCCACTTCCTTAAGTACCCTGGGAAGCTAACCATCAGGCCCTGGGGATTTATCAGTCTTCAGTCTCATCAGTCTACACAACACCAGTTCCTGCCTAATGTGAATTTCCTTCAGTTCCTCCGGCCACTAGTACATCTGGGAGATTGTTTGTGTCTTAGTGAAGACAGATCCAAAGTACCTGTTCATCTCGTCTGCCATTTCCTTGTTTCCTATTAAAAAAATCACCCGTTTCTGTTTTCAAGGGACCCACATTTGTCTTAACTAATTTTTTCCTCTTCATATACATAAAGAAGCTTTTACTATCCTGGCTAGCTTACCTTCGTACCTCATCTTTTCTCCCCTAATTGCCTTTTTAGTTATCTTCTTTTGCTCTTTAAAAGTTTCCCAATCCTCTGGC
The DNA here is from genome assembly GCF_010909765.2 of Amblyraja radiata. Taxonomy (NCBI): domain Eukaryota; kingdom Metazoa; phylum Chordata; class Chondrichthyes; order Rajiformes; family Rajidae; genus Amblyraja; species Amblyraja radiata. Next base: position 92,074,995 of record NC_045961.1, on the reverse strand, counting down.
TTCCTGATCATCATTGCTGTTATACTTCTCTTTTATTTTTATACTGTCCTTGACTTCCCTTGTCTGCCACGGTCACCTCTTACTCCCCTTAAGCGGCCTTTTCACGGGGCGACTTGACGCAAGAGTTAACCGGAGTTTAACATCGTGGGAACCTCGTGCGATAACAGTGCGGCATTCGTGGACCACCGTGGACCACCGTAGCGCTAACGGCAGGTCATCGTGTAACTTGGTCACTCGGGAGAAAATTCAAGAAAGTTTGAATTTCTCCAAGAGTGACTTGTACACTTGTGGTTGAGTATTGCAACATTATATGAACGTAGTGGCCAGTGCGATATCCGTAATAACTCTTGCGGGTACCGTGGGAACTCCTGCGAACGGTGAACCCGGAAGCTGGACAGAGGGATCAGAAGGTGAGTAAAAATTATCTTATGTGGGATTGAATTTAAAAAATAAATAAAAATAAAGATTTGCATCCGCATATGGACATCAACTTATTCATGAGTTATGTTAATGAGATTCAAGAAAATAACTATAATCTTTAAAAGGGACTTTACTGAAAGGTTACGCATTTTTATGGTCTGTGAGAAATTTTTCACTTTAACTTCTTTGAGAGATACAGGTCGGAGTCCTCGGGTCCAGGGGTCCGGAACGCTACCAATCAATGTTGTACAGAGACCCGTGTAAGGAGTGAACTGCACATGCTGGTTTAAACCGAAGACAGACACAAAAAGCTGGAGTAACTCAGCGAGTCAAGCAGCATCTCTGGAGAAAAAAAGCTGATGTTTCGGGACGAGACACATCTTCAGACTCAATTCCGATTAGGCTGTCTGAAGAAGGGTTCCGGTGTTGGGGGAGTCCAGAACCAGGGTCCCAGTTTTACAGTCTACCGTGGGAACTCTTTAACTCAGTAAAGTAAAGTAGCCTTTATTGTCATATCAGCGCACAGGCAGCAGTTGACTGTTGCTCTATTCAGTTTCCCAGGGGGTCGGGACGGGACTGGAGTTGGGAGAGAAAGGTGGGGGAGTCGAGGGAGAGGAGGGGGAGACAGATGGGGGTGTCTTCATTTACTGACGGCGGGTGTCTGTCACTGAAACAGGCAGGTGAGATTTCACATCCACCTTGTGTGTGCCTCTCTCTCTCTCTCCCTCCCTCTTACACAGGCTGAGAGACTCTGCCTCTGTGAGTGTACGTCTCTTTCTCCCCCTCTCCCACACACAGTAAGACCGAGGTACTGTGCTCAGTCCATCTGTGTCTCCCACATACACAGTAAAATATGTCTCCAAATGAGCCAATTCGACCAAGGGAGGATATATATAGTGTGTGAAAAAAAAAGTTACATCATTTGTGTCACGTGTAGTTCACGATGTTCATTCAAGATTTAACGGGATAGCTCGGGAAACGGACAAGTCACTCGCACAAATAGCAGAAATGCCGAGTACCGTGGGAACTCGTTATCTACTGCCGTTATATCGTGCGAGACTCGTGCTGGACCACGACCTCTTCACTCTGGTGACATCTTGCGTCAACTCGCCCCGTGAAAAGACCGCTTTAGAATCTTTCTTCCTCTTTGGAATGAACTGATCCTGCACCTTCTGTATTATTCCCAGAAATACCTGCCATTGTTGTTCCACTGTCATCCCTGCTAGTGTCCCTTTCCAGTCAACTTTGGCCAGCTCCTCCCTCATGGCTCCATAGTTTCCTTTGCTCAAATGTTATACTGACACTTTCGATTTACCCTTCTCCCTCTCAAATTGTACATTAAAACGTATCATATTATGGTCCCTACCTCCTAATGGCTCCTTTACCTCGTGTTCCCTTATCAAATTTGGTTCATTACACAACACTAAATCCAGAATAGCCTTCTCCCTGGTAGCCTCCAGTACCATGATTGAATGGCGGAGTAGACTTGATGGGCAGAATGGCCTAATTCCACAGTATCACTTATGACCTCATGCTTTTGCTGCCTTTGTCCTCAGGATGATGTGTCGGATCAATTCATGATTTGTTTGAGGCTCAACAAACACGTCACTTGCTCTTAACTAACTTCTTGCCTCCTTTGTGTTTCCACCAGCAGCTAATTAGTTCCAGGGCTCTAAGGTAAATGCACATCAGTTGTATTGCCATTCATAAATCAGTAATTCCACTGTTTATTCACCTGGTTGGATACTGATATTCACCAGCAGCAAATTTACCATCCCTTAAGAAAGAATATGTCTGGTCCTGTCTAATTAAAAGTCATCTTTAATTGCAGGTGATTAAAGGTGCCGTTCCTCCAATTTGCACCGGGCCTCCTCCAACCTCATCTACTGAATCTGCTGTTCCAGGTGTCAACTTCTGTACATCGGCGAGACCAAGCGCAGGCTCGGCGATCATTTCGCTGAACACCTCCGCTAAGTCCGCCTTAACCTACCTGATCTCCCGGTTGCTCAGCATTTAACCCCCCCCCCCCCCCCCCTCCCATTCCCAATCTGACCTCTCTGTTCTGGGCCCCCTCTATTGTCAGAGGCCCAGCGTAAATTGGAGGAACAGCACCTCATATTTCGCTTGGGTAGCTTACACCCCAGCGTTATGAACATTGACTTCTCTAACTTCAAACAGCCCGTACTTTCCCTCTCTCTCCCCTCCTCCTCCCCCTTCCCAGTTTTCCCATCGGTCTTACTGTCTCTGACTACATTCTATCTCTGTCCCGCCCACTCCCCTGACATCAGTCTGAAGAAGGGTCTCGACCCATTCCTTCTCTCCAGAGATGCTGCCTGTCCCGCTGAGTTACTCCAGCATTTTGTGTCTACCTTCGATTTAAACCAGCGTCTGCAGTTCTTTTCTGATCATTAGTCGATGCAGATCCAGCAGGCAAAAGGACCTGTTTCCACGCTGTATCTCTAAACTAAAACTAAACTGAACTAAACATGATACATGTGAAAACACTCTTTCTTCCCAATTCCATGTACATCCTATGTTGGTTCAGAAGATAGACTCAAAGTGCTGGAGTAACTCAGAGGGTCAGGCAGCATCTCTGAGAAATTAGGATTTGTGACTTCTCGGGTCATGATCCTTTTTCTAATCTCTTTCTACACACTATCTTGGTTCAAGTTAGATTTAGATCAAGTAAGTCTAGTCATGCCATTTGGACTGAACTTCTGCAGATAGTAAAATGGGATGTTTCCGATTAAACGTTTTAATCTCTCAAAGCCAACAGAATATTGTTGCTTGGAAATACCTTCAACACAGAACTTAAAAGAAAAGTCAAAATGCAATGCAGCAGATGAACAGCAAACTGCACCTAAAACATGAAGATAGACACAAAAAGCTGGAGTAACTCAGCGGGACAGGGAACATCTCTGGAGGGAAGGAATGGGTGACGTTTCGGGTCAAAACCCTTCTTCAGACACTGAAGAGGGGCCTCGACCTGAAACGTCGCCCCTTCCTTCTCTCCACAGATGCTGCCTGTCCCGCTGAGTTACACCAGCTTTTTGTGTCTATCTTCGGTTTAAACCAGCATCTGCAGTTCCTTCCTGCACCTAAAACATGAGCAGGTAATTTCTGTGACAACAAAAACATTGAAGTAATGTTGAAGGAATTCTGTGAAAGAGTTTCAAGCAATACCTATTCTGTAAAAACCGTCATCAGTGCGCTTGTGTTTTGATTCTTTGGTCTCCTGAAGTAATTCGGATCCTGAATCCTAAACGAAAGTTAATAAAACAGGTAAAAATTAATTTGGAAGTTATTATTAAATAAAGCAGAATGAACTGAACAGTTATTGCAGTCACAACAAGCAAAAGAAGAGCAAAATAACATTTATCAAACATTCTTGCTCCAAACCATAGCAAACTATCTTTAACAATCAAGAGATGAATTCATCTTCAGAAAATATCCTTCCAACCTTCCTGCTGTGCAAGGTTAGAGTCTGATTGTGCTTGTCCACCCATTGTTAGTCATGCATTCGGCTGTGACAGCAATTTCCCCCCTAAGTATCAAAGGTATCAAAGGTATCAAAGATATCAAAGGTATCAAAGGTATTTTATTAGTCACATTCACATACACCTAGGTGTAGTGAAGTGAAATGCTTCTTGCCATTTTGCAGCACATAAAGAAGGAATACAGACATAACATTAATAAGAGTTTTAAACATAAAGAACATCCCCCCACAATGGTTCCCATTATGAGGGAAGGCACAAAGTCCAATCCCCAACCCCAGTTCACCCATAGTCGGGCCTATTGAGGCCTCCACAGTTGCCTCTACGGAGGCCCGATGTTCCTGGCCGTTCTCGCTGGGTGATGTTGCGTCGTGAGAGTCCTCTCAGCGGCTTGGGAACCCTGGAACGGCCGCTTCCGTACTGGAGGCCGCGGCTTCCAAAGCCAACAAGGCCATGCCGGTTGGAGCTCCACAACTGGCGATCTCATCTAGAGATCCCAGGCTCCCGGTGTAAAGTTCAGCGCCGCCACCCGCAGCTGATCGCTCCACAGTCCCGCAGCTCCGTGATGTTTTCCTCAGTGATCTTCAGCTCACCGGAGCTCCAGCGCGGCGACCCGGGCAAGGCATCGCCCGCTCCGCGATAGCGCTCCAGCGCTGTGCCGCCGCCGAAGCCGAGGTTCTGGGCAGTCCCCGAGAGGAAACGCCGCTCCAGGCCCGCTGGTAGGCCGCGAGGACGGGTCGAAGCTGCAGCCCGGAGAAAAGCTGCCTCTCCGACCAGGTAGGGACCCTGAAAACCTCCCCCACACCCTCTCCAAATCCTCTATATCTTTCCGGTAATGGGGCGACTTATTGCACATAACACTCCAAATGCGACCTAACCAAAGTCCTATAGAGCTGCATCATGACCTCTTGACTCTTAAGGGCTTGTCCCACTTGCATGCGATTGCGTGCGTTTGGCGCGACCAACGAGTTCACGCTAAGTTCGCGCGTGACGTCATTTATGTCATGCTTACCAATCAGCTGGGCAGGAGGCGGGCCGACTGAATTTGGGCGTCACACGGCATCGGGCGGTGACGTCATCACGCCACGCTGTGCGGTGACGTCATCGCGCAACGCCACGCGCTAGGCGTAATAATAATAATAATAATAAATTTTATTTTCGGGCGCCTTTCAAATCTCAAGGACACCTTACAAAGATTAACAGAAGAGAAAAAAACATATAGTCGGAGAAAAATAAATAATAAGGACATCATCAATATACAAATTAAAGATAGAAATCGCTCCAAAGACACAAAATCAAAAAACACAACGTGAAGAGAGAGCAGCGGCAGCTAAAGCGCGCCAGCGTCCACTCTCCCTTCCGACAGCCATCTTGAACACAGACTAACATAGTAACTACATACAAAAAAATCATCCCCCCACAATGGTTACCACTGTGGGGGAAGGCACAGAGTCCAGTCCCCAACCCCAGTTCTCCCAAAAGTCAGGCCTATTGAGGCCACCGCTATTGCCTCTACGGAGGCCCGATGTTCCTGGCCGTTCTGCCCGGGTGGAGTTGCCCCGGCGTCGGGAGAGTCCTCACAGCGGCTGGGCCACCTGGAACGGCCGCTTCCTAGCAGGGGATTGTCGGCTTCCGAAGCCGACAGGGACGCACCGGGTTGGAGCTCCCAGGCTCCCGATGTTAAAGTCGGCGCCGCCCGCTCCGCTCCGCAGACCCGCAGCCCGGAGGTGTTGAACACGGCGGTCACAGCTCACCGGAGCTCCAGCGCGTCGATCCAGCGCGGCGACCCAGGCAAGGCATCGCCCGCTCCGCTCCACGATAGCGCTCCAGCGCTGTGCCGCCAACGAAGCCGAGGTGCTGGGCGGTCCCCGCCAGGAAACGGCGCTCCAAGCCCGCTGGTAGGCCACGAGGACGGGTCGAAGGGCAGCCCGGAGAAAAAGCTGCCTCACCGACCAGGTAGGGACCTAGAAGTAAGATTATCTCCTTCCCCCCACATTAAGAAGTCCATTTCTCCTACAAACGAAAAACAAGACTTACTAAAAACTTGGGAAAAAAATGGATTAAACGGACGGCTGCTGGTTAGCAGCCGTTCCCCAAGATGGCTCCTCCTCCCGCCATCAAGGCGCTGTGTACGACGTCAAGATGCTGTGTACGTCAAAACGCTGCATACGACCGCAATGCGCCTGCGTGCCGACAGGCCGTTGGCGAGCGAAGATTTCGGCCACTGCAAGTAGGTATGTTGCAAAACCTACCTTAAGCGTCGCTGAAGATCTGTCCCAGCCCGTGTGTGTGATTATGGCGCCGTTTAGAGGGGGGCGGGTTTAAAATGCGATTTTCCCTAGGCTGTTCAAATCGAGCTTGTTCAGCCTACCTCAGTTGCTGACGAAAAATCGCTTGAAGTTTCGTTCGCTGGAGCTATTTTTACATTTTACGGGTTTATTTAATTATTATAGTAAGTTAAAAATTAACCTCTAAACCCGCGACCGCCGACAACGGGACGGATTTCATACAGGGGACAACGGAAGGTAGGTTGTTTATTTTTACATTAAAAAGAGCTTCTTAAGATCCCTTTATACAAAGTTTAATGTTGCGAGTAGCTAATTTGGGGCCCATTATATCCCGCAGTATTTTTCTGGGCATTTGGGTCACAAATCTACCGCAATGTGAACGTTCCAAACCAGCGCGTTCCACAGGATCCCACTCGAAAGCTGATTTAAATGGCCATTAATTTACAGCAATTGAACACTAAATTCCTTCCATTTGGCCTGTAAATTAATGTAAATGTGATTTAAAAATCATGTTTTATTGTGAATTTTTTGTGAATATTATTTGGACACTTAGGCTATTAAAAAATGTTAATCATTTCTTAAGAAATGGATAGATGTTTAGATCTAGTAATTGAAGTTTGTAATTAGCTACAATTGGGTAACTAACTAATTATATGCTTTAATTTCAGGTCATCCAAGGAAGATTGTTTTATATTTGTTTCAGAATGCTTCAATCTATGATAACTGAAAATTTCATTCAGTTCTCTTAATATTTAAGAAAGTTATGGGCTTTTGACTGTCCACGATCACAGCTTTTTTGTTATGTCCATAGAAAATCAATAGGGAACAAGATGCTAATTTTCGAGTATGAAAATGACCGTAACTTTTTAAATACTTGAGATATGAAAGTGAATTAGGTGTCAAATTAAACTTATTTTTATGCTTTATCTGTAGGGTTAAATTGCAGACTTGATTTTTAAAATCTCAAAATGTTGTAACATTGCTACTGGAAGAATTTCGGAGCCCCGCAATGTCGGGACCAGCCCCACATAACTCCGCGCTTCTAAGTGGGACCGGCCCCGCGCGGCCATACGGTGCCCGTACACCTCAAGTCGCATAATTTGCGAGCCAAGGTCGCATAAGTGGGACAGGCCCTTTAGAGTCAATGCCCTAAGCAATAAATGCAAACATACCATAGGACTTCTTTACCACTCTAGCTACTTGTCCTGCCACCTTCAGTGAGCTATGAAATCTATCCACTTCCATCTCATTCTTAAACCTTTATTTTGTGACCAAATTTCAAATCACCCCTCCCAATATTTCATTCTTTGGCATTCTGGTGAAACCAGTCGGCATACATTTACCAATGACGAGCATGTAGCATGGAGCTTGCACTGATTTTTTTTTGTATGCATGCCACTGATCAAACCAGTGGAGGTGATTTAGGAATTTAATGTGGATATCAGCTCATGAAACTAATTTACAGTGAGTTTCTGCAATCTTTTGAAAGATAACAACGTGGTGGAATTGGACTCCATCCACAAACACAGACCACATATCCAGAATGAATCATCCACCATGGTGCATCCCCACTAATGCCTCTGTTTGCTTTAATTGAATAATTCAGTTTTTATATCCCTCCATACCATATATGTGCCTATTAAAAATCTGCCTCCACCATCACCCCTGGCAGTACATTCCAGGCACCCACCACTCTCTTTGTAAAATGTGCCCCATACATCTCCTTTAAACTTTACCCCTCTAATCCTTAAAGCTTTGCCATGAGACCGTGACATTTTCACGCTGGGAAAAATGTTATGACTCTCCACCCAATTGATTCCTCTCATATTTTATATATTTTAATCAGGTCCCCTCTCAATCTCTGACATTCCAGAGAAAATAATCCAAGTTGGTCCAACCTTTTCTTACAGCTAATGCTTTCTAATCCAGACAGCATTCTGATAAATCCTTTCAGCATCTTCTCTAAACCCCCCCCCCCCCCCCCCCTTCCTGTAATGAAATGACAAGAACTGCACAAAATACCCCAAATGCGGCCTCAGGGCAGAGTTTTATAAAGCTACAACATTACTTCCTGACTCTTATACTCAATGCCCTGACCGATGAAGACAAGCATGCCATACACCTTTGTTACCACTCTAACTACTTGCGTCGCCACATTCAATGAACTATAATAATAATAATAATAATAATAATGGATGGGATTTATATAGCGCCTTTCTATTACTCAAGGCGCTTATGGACGCCAAGATCCTTCTGTACATCAACATGAATGATCTATAATGTACAGGTAGCCCTTCAGTAACTCGTGTTTGATTTATGAATTCTGCTATAAAGCACTTGACACTTTAGGATACTAGTTCTCAATTTAGGAAGCTTTTTCTACTATAATGAACAGTCCTTATTGATAGGAAGAGAAAGACATAACGTCATTAATAATAAGGAATGGCAATTAAAGCCCAAGGTACAATCAAAGGTTGCTGTCCATTGAAAAGACAGCGGCACTGAAATAAACTGCTGTTCATACAGTTGTTGGCATAACTGAAGCAAATCACAGCCTTTTTACAATATTGACTATTGACACAATTGAAATATACCTCCTGGAGTTTTAACAGAATTGTATCCCTGAAAGTCCGTAAAGTGTTACAAAGGACAGAAATGTCAGAATGAAGATTAATCATATTGTTGGAAGATCATAAATAATAATTTAATTTTGATGATGATCCAGGAATGTGAGATTGCTTTGATAGAACATGATAGAATATCACTCAGGAGATGGATCTTCTGAAAGTGCCGACATGTTAAAGGCCAGCCAAGGCAAGTTAGAATGTTTCAAAAAAACATGCCAGCCTGCTGAATATTCAGCTTGCAAAAAGCAATAATGTGATGGCAGAGCATTTTTTGCTAAAGTAACTGGAATAAATCAAGGAGGAAAATGGCTTCATTTTTAGTTTCGTTTATTGTCACATCTACTCATGTACAGTGAATAGCTTTGTTTTTTGTTGCATGCTATTCGGTCAGTGGGAAGACTATAAATGATTAGAACCAAGCCGTCCACAGTGTGCAGAAAAATGATAAAGGCAATAACTTTGTGCAAGACCCTAAATGAGTGTTAAAATTGAATGAGGTGCTTATTTGGAAGAGGATGCCTTAATACATGAAGGATGAGAAAACGGCCCCAGACAGTTAAAGATCACCTTGTTCTTATCGCTGGAGGTAATGTTGAGGGTGACTAAATTTAAGCTACACTCAATGTACCTGGAAGGGATATTAAAACCCAGTCTTCCAGCTGCTCTAACAAAAAGTCTGCAAAAACAGCAGCACTCTTCCAAGATCATATCACATCATTTCTCTACCTATTCATTAGGACAACTGAGCCTTGGTCCTTCGCAACAATGCACTCAGATAATATGCGGAACATGGACGACAACATCAAGATAACATGCCACCATCACCTGAACAACTCACTTCATTGTGAATGGGGTTTAGCAACATCAGTGAGTATCCCCACTTCTAGCTTTAGGTTGAAGGAAGGTCATTGATGAAGCTGATGGGTCCAAGGACATCGTTTTACCGAACTCCTATAATTATGTCCGGGGATGATGGACCTCAAACAACCAAACGGAATATCTTCGTGACCTACGTGGGTTTTCTCAGAGATCTTCAGTTTCCACCCACACTCAAAGACGTACGGGCATGTAGGTTAATTGGCTTGGTATAAATGTAAATTATCCCTAGTGTATGTAGAAAAATGTTAGTGTGCGGGGATCGTTGGTTGGAGTGGACACAGTGGGCCGAAGGGCCTGCTTCCACGCTGCATCTCTAAAACACAATTTAAGATTAAAAAAACTGGACCTTACCTCCACACACATGTACAGGGTAAGGCATCTTGCCAGAGATATTAGTTTTCTTCTGAAATGTTAACTAAAGCCAGCTTAACACCCTCAGCTAATGAAAATACGTATCTTGAAAGTCTTCCAAGGAAAATCCTGGGATTTTGGTGTGCATCAACTTTCATCTTTATAGAAGCACTTTCAAAATGTAATACTTATGGTTATATACTGAAGAAGGGTTTCGGCCCGAAACGTCGCCTATTTCCTTCGCTCCATAGATGCTGCTACACCCGCTGAGTTTCCCCAGCAATTTTGTGTACCTTCGGTTATATACTGTTGTTGTGTGTGGGATTTTGCAGCCTATGTTTTGGCAATTTAACCCATCTAGTCCACTCTTACCATCAATCATCCATTCTCACTAGTTCTATGTAAAGGGCCTGTCCCACTTACGCGACTTTTTCGGCGACTGCCGGCACCCGTCATAGGTCGTTGCAGGTCGACGAAAATTTTCAACATGTTTAAAAAATCCAGCGGCGACCAGAACAAGGTACGACTCTTTGGGCGACTACTCACGACCGTACAGGCTTCACCCCGTGACATGTCGCCAGGGTGTCGCCTGTATGGTCATGAGTAGTCTCCTCCAAAGAGTCGTAGCGTCTTTCTGGTCGTCGCTGAATTTTCAACATGTTGACATTTTTCGGCGCCCTGCAACGACCTATGATGGGTGCCGGCAGTCGCCAAAAAAGTCGCGTAAGTGGGACGGGCCCATTATCCTACTTTCTCACCCACTCCCCACACATTTAGGGCGATTTTACAGAGGTCGATTAAAGTACATACCCACATGTCTTTGTATATGGGAGGAACCCAGAGCACCCGGAGGAAACCCATGCTGCCACTGGGAGAATGTGCAAACACCACACAGACAGCACCCGATGTCAGGACCGAACCCATGTCTCTGGCGCAGTGAGGAAGCAGGTCTACCAGCTGTGCCACTATGCCCCCCAATGCATGTTCCAATTAATGCATTGGCCGTACCATTTCTCCGTGTTACAACAGTCTTTAATAGTACAAAATGGATTGTGAAATGCTTTCAGAAGTCCAGAGATCGCAAAGACCAGGGGCGGAAATCCCGGGGGGGGGCAGGGGGGACACGTCCCCCTTTGTTTTGTGAGGTGGGGTACGATCCCACCTATTTTTTGTAATCCGGATTTTAAAACCCAGTGAAATCTCCACATTCAGCAAGACAGTGGGGGTGGGACTGATGATCGAGGGCGGCAATTGGACAAGAGAGACGTCAGTCAGCAGGTAATGGGGGCGGGACATGATTCAGTGCGATCAGCGGAGGAGGGAGGAGTGGGGGGGGGTTGGGACTGAGGATAGAGCGCGGTGATTGGAGGAGGGAAACGTGCCAAAACACTCTCGGCACAGACCTGCGCCTCATCTGCAGACAGGGTCGATCCCAGCCGGGTCTCAGGTCCCCCCCCCCTCCCCCCACGCCCGGGGGTGACCAGAGACATCGGGTGTCAGATGGGAGTTGTACCCCCAGGCCCACAGCCAGCGCTGAGAAGCAGCGCTAAACCCAGCTCAACTCTGCCTGTCCCGCCAGGTTTACCTACAGCCCTGCCTGGGCTTGCGGGAAATATGGCCCAGGTTTACAGCCAGCACGGAAAAGCAGCGCCGGTGTCCCGTCAGTCCAGGCAGGGCTGTAGGTTAACCTGGCGAGACAGGCAGAGTTGAGCCGCATTTAGCGCTGGATTGAGCCTCCGAAGCCTCTCGCGTGTGTGTGTGAGTGTGCGTGTGCGCGCGTGGCCGCCAAGAAATTGTGTCCCCCCTGTCCCCTGGTCCCCTCCATATTTTGATAGTGATATCCGAGCCTGGCAAAGACCCCATGTAAATTCTATTTGTTTTCCATGCTGTCTTGTTAAGAATCCTCTATTTCCCCTCCAGTTCACTCTGTTCTCTGACCAACTTTATTATTCTGTGTCTGAATCATGGTCATGACTGCTGCTCAAATACCATCAGTCAGAAAAGGAAAATGTTCGTTGTTTCCCAAAAAGACTATCAGAGCATTTTCTGAAAAATCAATATGAACAACACCAGTCTGGCCCATTAGTTGCTTCTTCAAAAAAGCACTTACCATTGTCATGCACAAACAAGCTGGCTGTCCTTGATCAGCCGGTGCTTCTGTAGCTGCATCAAGCTATTACCGGCATGGTATTAGGCTAATCATTGCAGATGGTTATTTTGTTTTCAAAAAATAATTCAATCACAAGATGTCCACTGGCAAGGTCAACATTTATTTTCAAACTCGACTGCTCCCGAGGCGAATTTAGAGAGCAGTTAAGAGCCAACAACATTGGTAAAGATATGTAGTAAATTACAAGTCAGATTTGGTAAAGGGCCTGTCCTACTTTCACGACCTAATTCACGACCTTTGCCAAGTTTGCCCTTGACTCATACTCGCAGCATGGTCATCACGAGGTCGTAGGAGGTCGTAGGTAGGTCGTAGCAGGCCGTGATGCTGGTCGTGGGTACTCGTGGCATCAAGTAGGTCGGGGACTTTTTTCAACATGATGAAAAATGTCCACGAGTAAAAAAGGTCGTGAATTAGGTCGTGAAAGTGGGACAGGCCCTTGAGGAAGACTTGCTTCCCTGAGGAATATTGATAAAGCAGGTGAGTTTTCACAAAGGGTAGATTCATGGTTACCATTACTGACATATTTTAATTCCCGATTTACTCAATTTAAAATTCCTCATTTGGAATTTGAAGTCAGATCACTATTTCAGGTCTCTGGGTACTAGTCCAGGAACTCATCCACTATGCTTTCATTCCATCCATCGTGGCTGCATTCCAGTCAATAGTGGGCTTTGTATGTCTAAAAAGCATGAGGAATTGTATGGTGCCTCTCTAACTGCTCTCAAGGGCCTGTGATTGATCTACCTTGAATTGAAAAAAACATTGAAAACACGAAGGCAGCTAGGGAGCGGCTAGGACCGCTCAAGGATAAAGGAGGCTATTTATGCTTGGAGTCAGAGGATGGAGATGAGCTGTTAACAAGTGCTTTGCGTTAGTATTCACCAAGAAGGAGGACATGAAGTCTAGTCAGATCAGTGTGGGGTACACAAATGTGTTAGGGCGCTTTAAGATCACAAAGGTGATGGTTTGGGCCCCTTGAAGAGCTGAAGGTGGATAAGACCCCAGGGCTTGATGGAATTTATCTCAGATTATTGAGATTGACAAGAGGAATGATTGCTGGGACTTTAACAAAGATCTTTATGACCTCTCTGGCCACAGGTGATGTTCAAGAGGACTGGAGAGCAGAATGTTGTTTTGGATGGGGAATAAGGCTAATTCAGAAAATGATAGGCCGGTGACCCTCATATCAGTGGCGGGGAAGCTATTTGCGAGGATCCTTCAGGTTAAGGTAGTGGATTTGACAGTGGTAGAACTGCTGCCTCCTAGCACCTGAGACCTGAATTTGATCCTGACTACGGGTGCTGTCCGTGCAGAGTTTGTACATTCTCCCTGTGACTATGGGTTTTCTCCAGGTGCTCCAGTTTCCTCCCACATTCCAAAGACGCGCAGGTTTGTGGATTAATTGGCTTCTGTAAATTGTCCCTGGTGTGGAGGATGGGATAACATAGCATTAATGTGTGGGTGAACAATGGTCGGCATGGACCCGTTGGTCCAAAGGGCCTGTTTCCATGCTGTATCTCTAAGCTCTGATGGGCTGTTTAGGTACAGTCAGCATTGCTTTGTACAAGGTAATGTTTTGCAAACCTGATTGAGTTTTATTTCAGAAATGTCAAAGGCAACAGAGCAGTTTTTTCTTTACGCTTGGATTGGTGGGTGCCTGCAAGACACTGCCAGAAGTGTTGATGGAGGCAGTGGCATTCAAGAGGCTTTTGGACAGGCGCATGCACATGCGGGGAATGGAAGGGGTATGGAGTACGTGCAGGCAGAGGAGATTAACCTGGCATCAAATTCGGCATGGATAATAAGGGGCCGAAGGGCCTGTTCCTGTGCTCTGTTCAATGTAGGAAGGATGCTGGTTTAAACTGAAGATAGACACAAAAAGCTGGAGGAACTCAGCGGGACAAGCAGCATCTCTGGAGAGAAGGAATGGGTGACACGTGGGAGTCTGAAGAAGGGTCTCGACCCAAAACGTCACCCATTCCTTCTCTCCAGAGATGCTGCTTGTCCCGCTGAGTTCCTCCAGCTTTTTGTGTCTATCTTCTCGTACAGAAGATAGACACAAAAAGCTGAAGTAACTCAGCTCCAAGTCCAATGTTCTATGTCCGATGTTCTATATCCTATGGATATAGAGAGATAGTTTAGTCAACATCAGGGTCAGTGAGCCAGATCCAGCTTAATCCATCCATTAATGCATAAAAAAAGGCTAATTCATTGAAGTGGAGATGAGAGTCCTGGGAACATTTACTGATCGAGGCCACACTACTATCGTCATAGTAAATCGAGCAATCAGACCATAAAAAGAATGCAAGGAAGCCCATTTCAACCCTCTATAACTTTAGCACAGATGAAATAATCTTGTACTGTTGACCATTCATTTACTTTTTTTTAAATCGTGGAACTCAAGAGAGCCCTTTTTAAACAAAAATATAATAATGCGCAAAGATGCAGAAGTTCCTCACCTTGTAAGGCAAAACCTCAACACTTGTATTCACCAGCAGGTCCGCTGGATGCTCTGTGTTCCCAGTGTGAAACAAGTACCTGAAAGCACGACAATAAATACAGGGATTAAAATAGCTCACGTCACCAACCCCTAGATTACCAGTTACCATTAATAAAACCTTCGGACTATTATTTTCACATTGGCAGATTTAGAAACATTTTATGAAAATAATCGACGGATTTCCAGATGCAATTTACCAAACGATAAAAATATTAATATTAGAAGCGTGCGTAATGAAAAAGAGTTGGACTTTGTCAGCCGAGGTTTATGGCTCTAAATATGAACAGATGAAGATAACATACAGAACAGGAGAACACGAGAAACAGTCCATGATGTCAGTGTTGAACCAAGTTAAACTATTCTCCTCTGCCTGCATTCCTTGCATATCCTTGTGCCTAACTAAAAGCCTTTTAAATGTCACTATCATATCTGTTTCCACCACCATTCCTAGCAATGCACTGAAGGCACCCATCAGTCTCTGTGCAAAAAACTTGCCCAGTACATCATCCTTAAACTTTACCCTCTCACCTTAAAACTCGCCACTCTATGAAACCAATTATGACCGTCTACCCTAAGTAAGTAAGTAAGTAAGTTTATTGGCCAAGTATTCACATACAAGGAATTTGCCTTGGTGCTCCGCCCACAATCAACAACATGACATACAGTGACAGTTACGAATGACTCAGAAAACACTAAACATTAATAATACTAAAACCTAATAATAATATCTACGCCTCTCATAATTTTATATGCTTTTATCAAGTCTCCCCCCAGCCTCCGATACTCCAGAGAAAATAATCCAAGTTTGTCCAAACCCTCCTTATATAGTTAATATCCTCTAATTCAGTCAGCATTCTGGTAAACCTGTTCTACTCCCTCTCCAAACTCCCTCAATTACCCTCATAGAAATGCAGTCACTTTTCCAATCCTTAATGAGTCCTTTCCAAAATGAAGAGGGTGTTGGAAGATAATTAAAGAGCCTGCAGTCTTTACACTTACTCCTTTTAAAACCCCCAGAATGGAAAGTATCAGAGGCTGGGGATTTCCACTCATTATATAGTGCCATTATTTTGTTCATTACCTTTATTTTTGATTAGTTTAATTTTGATAATGATATGTCCCAAGTGATGTATTAATTCCTGATGGGATGTCTGAATGTTCCATTGCTGTAAGTACTGATCTAAACAATTATTTAACACGCGTAAAACACAAAGTGCTGGAGGAACTCAGAGGGTCAGGCAGCGTCTGGGGAGGGAATGGACAGGTGACTTTTTGGGTCGGGACCCTTCTTCAGACTGATAGGAATAGGGGCGGGGGGGAGGGGAAGTGAATACTGGAATAGAGGTGGGAGCAGGACAAATCCTGGTAAGTTATAGATGGATACATGTGAGGGGAGGGGGAGTGTGATTGGCAGATGGGTGAAGAAGTGGGGGGGGGGGGGGAGAACAAAGGAGGGCCTTGCATGGGGGAAACCATCGAGAACTAAGGGGGGACCACAAATGGAATGTTTTGAAAATGGTTTGCGTAAAATGTAGTGCTTTGTAACTTGTCGGCGCCCTTTTGGTGGCCACTCTTTGCATACCTTGCAAAACACAGAATATCACTGTGACTTGTCACATGTGACAACAAAGTATCATTCTTTCAATTAAGTGACAAAGCTAGAAATGAATAGGAGAGATCAAATGGTTGTCAGCGAAGGAGAGGAGAGGAGGAGTGAAGTGTGAAACCGGAGGGAGCGATGTGGATGAAAGGGTACAGGGCGATAAAAGCCGAAGGGAAGGATGTGGGGGAAAGGGGGTGGGGCACAAAAGGGAAATGGACTTGGGGATGGGAGGTGAGCAAACAGGACAATGAATGGCAAGTGATAGGTGGAAACAGGTGGGGGTTTGACTGACCAAACTCTAAAGGTGAAAGGGGGACAAGAGGGTGTCAGATAAGAGGAAGAGGAGGACTGCAATGTAAAGCCAGAGGGGGGGGGAGGAGGAGTTTATCTTGCCCCACCTCTCTTTGCCAACTTTCTCCCCCTTACGCCAAACAGTCTTAGGAAGGGTCCCGACCCGAAATGTCATCAGTCTGTCTTTTCCCTCCCCAGCTGCTGCCTGACCCACTGACTTCCTCCAGCACATTGTGTTTTCTTCAAGACTCCAGCGTCCATACTTTCTTTTGTCTCCAGTTATCTATGATGATGGGCATAGATAGGATAGATAGTCAGAATCGTTTTCCTGATTGAACGAGCAGTCTGGAACTAGAAGGAACAAGTTTAAGTGAGGGGAAAATGTAAAGGAGATCTGAGAGGCAGGTTTTTCCCCACATAGAGTGCAGTGAACCCTCCTGCTACCCGATACCAAACAACAGAACGATACAAACTTGCAGAAGAAATAAACCAGCAAAAAGCATCTAGAAACATAGAAACATAGAAAATAGGTGCAGGGTAGGCCATTCGGCCCTTCGAGTCTGCACCGCCATTCAATATGATCATGGCTGATCATCCAACTCAGTATCCTGTACCTGCCTTCTTTCCATACCCCCTGATCCCTTTAGCCACAAGGGCCACATCTAACTCCCTTTTAAATATAGCCAATGAACTGGCCTCAACTACCTTCTGTGGCAGAGTTCCAGAGATTCACCACTCTCTGTGTGAAAAATGTTTTTCTCATCTCGGTCCTAAAGGATTTCCCCTCTATCCTTAAGCTGTGACCCCTTGTCCTGGACTTCCCCAACATCTGGAACAATCTTCCTGCATCTAGCCTGCCCAACCCCTTAAGAATTTTGTAGGTTTCTATAAGATCCCCCCTCAATCTCGTAAATTCTAGCGAGTACAAGCCGAGTCTATCCAGTCTTTCTTCATATGAAAGTCCTGACATCCCAGAAAATCAGTCTGGTGAACCTTCTCTGTACTCCCTCTATGGCATCTATTACCAGACTTTTAATAGTTCACGAATTAGCAATAAATTATATTCTTTCTTTACAGTAATTATAGTGCACAAGTGCAGGGAAATGTTTTTTTTTGTATCAGCATTGTATTTTATTTATGGCAAACCTTATGTGTAAAATTGCTTCGTAGCATTTAAATTGGGCCATCTCAAACCTGTTAATCTACAGCAATGAGTCACTCTGCAGCTCAGTGGGTTTCCAGTCAACCACATTATTTTGGATTGTAAATTTCACTGGAAACATTTAAATGTCGTCAGCTTTCAACATTTGTATCTCTTCATTACTTCAAAGGGACGTTGAGAAAACATGCATCTTCTTTTCTCCTTTTACCCAGAAAGTAAAATATTAAATCATTTTGTGCAAAGTGATTACCTTAAATTGGCCACTGAACGGATTTATGCCCAAAGTCACATTTATACACAGTAATCTAAACCAGTGGTTCTCAAATGGGGGTACGCATACCCCTGGGGGTACGTGAAGGCACTCCAGGGGGTACGTGAGATTTTAAAATATAGGCCTACATATATGTAGGCCTATATTTTTGCGCTGGTTAGGGGGCACTTGGCTGAAAAAATATTTCACAGGGGGTACATCACTGAAAAAAGGTTGAGAACCACTGATCTAAACCCTTGAAAATGCTGTAAACTTGAACCAAAACCCCCCCAGAAAATGCTGGAAATTCTTGACTGCTGCTAATTCTGTTTCTCTCTCTGCCGATGCTGCTCGACTTATTAAGTATTTCCAGTAAGGTATTTCTGCTCTAACCCAATAGTTGTGCTCCTAAGAAGTCTCCAATTATAGAAAATTGGATCACAAATACAATTGTGTCATGGGGGAATGGGAATGATAAGGCTTTTCAGGAGTTAGAATCTAACATGTTTCAGACCTGCAATAACAAAGTTATTTTCCCCCAGAATTTTTGAAAGTAAAGATCTTTTCAATAGTAGTACATTTTTCTTTACTGCAAGCTAAAAATCACAAAGGCTGTATGGTTCTTGGTTTCTTGATCCTCCAAAATATTACAAATGGAATTTAAACTGGAGGTGGATGGTACATTGTGTAGATTAGTTTAGTTTAGAGATACAGCGTGGAAACTGGCCCTTTGGCCCGACGAGTCTGCATTGCCCAGCGATCACTCGTGCACTAATTCTACTCCTACACACTTGGGACATTTTTACAGAAGCAATTTAACCTACAAATCTGCTCACCTTTTAGAGTGTGGCATGAAACCGGAGCACCTGGAGAAAACCCACGTGGTTGCAGGGAGAACGTACAAACTCCGTAATCAGCACCCGTAGTCAGTATCGAACCCGGGTCTCTGGCGCTGTAAGGCAGCAACTATACCGCTGCCCCACTGTGCTACCCTAATGTGGTATCATTGCACAAGTGTCTAGAGAAGCGATTACATGAACATTATTGATGATCTCCCATGTGTCTAATTGCTGTGGGGAGGTTACATGCAAACAGTATTCCCCCCCCCAATACCATTTAAATCTAAGACAGATTTTTTTCTTCTTGTTAATTTCCAAAGTAACGTTTGTGTAGTTCTCTAATTCCCGATGGAAATCACGCTAGAACCACTTTGGTCTAGGTAATACAAATAATATTCCCTAACTCATTACTCGTGTTATATACAGTTTATGTTGTGGAAACATGACTTACAGCCGATCTACCCATATTTCGTTGCACACTTTTTTCTGGCACTTTCAGAATTTGCCACTAGATGGCAGCGCCTCACAATGCCTGATAGAACACATGCCTTGACTGCTTTTCTCCTCTGTCTCCCTACTAAAAACAGCACACTGCAATTACAGTAAAATTGACCAAAGACAAACATTGCAAGCACTATAATAAAGATAAAAGGAATTGAGTGAAGAGACTAAAGGCCCAAGCACTATAATAAAAGTAAAAGGAGTTCAGTAGAGAACTTCATTGATTGATGTGTGCGAGTGTTGCCATTTAGTTAAGTTCATTTTGAACAAACCACCTTTTACGTCAAATTAAACAGTGCCAAGCGGATAATGCAGACTTGAAGTATTTCTCATGCCCATTTCTTGGCTCGAGTCAGAAGTCCAAATAATTAGGATAACTGTGCTCCAAAATCCTCAAGAAATCCCTATAAATCTCCCACTAGAATCTAGGTCACAAATTTCACATCTCATGTTCTAGCTCCACATTCAAATTTTCTATACCAAGAAGGTAAAAAAAAACGACTAACAAAACATTTTACCATCAGAACAGACTACAGAGAAGTTCACAAAGACATTCTGGCAGAACAGTTTGCATTATCACCCCCCCCCCCCCAAAGACAAGAAAGAAAACCTTATTTTGGTGAAGAACATAGCCCAGGAGATTCATCGCTCATGCCTTGCCCCAATGATCAAGGACAAATGTAAAATATTAACATGGCTTGCTGTGGGCTATGTGAGGTGGATGGTTTCCACTGCAAGCTGAGCGTTCCAGAACTTGGCAAATTAAGGCACAACTTGTGAAATGGTTTCTGCGTATTTTGAGCTCTGACCCGATCTTAAATGTGAGGTTATCCATAAATGTGAGGTTATCCATTTTGGTGGCAAAAACAGGAAAGTAGACTATTATCTAAATGGTGGCTGACTAGGAAAAGGGGAGATGCAGCGAGACCTGGGTGTCATGGTACACCAGTCATTGAAAGTAGGCATGCAGGTGCAGCAGGCAGTGAAGAAGGCGAATGGTATGTTGGCTTTCATAGTAAAGGGATTTGAGTATAGGAGCAGGGAGGTTCTACTGCAGTTGTACAGGGTCTTGGTGAGACCACACCTGGAGTATTGCGTACAGTTTTGGTCTCCAAATCTGAGGAAGGACATTATTGCCATAGAGGGAGTGCAGAGAAGGTACACCAGACTGATTCCTGGGATGTCAGGACTGTCTTATGAAGAAAGACTGGATAGACGGTTTATACTCTCTAGAATTTAGGAGATTGAGGGGGGATCTTATAGAAACTTACAAAATTCTTAAGGGGTTGGACAAGCTAGATGCAGGAAGATTGCTCCCGATGTTGGGGAAGTCCAGGACAAGGGGTCACAGCTTAAGGATAAGGGGGAAATCCTTTAAAACCGAGATGAGAAGAACCTTTTTTCACACAGAGAGTGGTGAATCTCTGGAACTCTCTGCCACAGAGGGTAGTCAAGGCCTGTTCATTGGCTATATTTAAGAGGGAGTTAGATGTGGCCCTTGTGGCTAAGGGGATCAGAGGGTATGGAGAGAAGGCAGGTACGGGATACTGAGTTGGATGATCAGCCATGATCATATTGAATGGCGGTGCAGGCTCGAAGGACCGAATGGCCTACTCCTGCACCTAATTTCTATGTTTCTATGTTTCTATGTTACACCCGGTAGCTCTTGCAACACTGGGTTTCTATTCCTTGGTGTGCAGGAGGATGAGGGGTGATCTTATAGAGGTGTATAAAATCATGAGAGGAATAGATCGGGTAGATGCACAGAATCTCTTGCCTAGATTAGGGGAATGGAGGACCAGAGGACATAGGTTGAAGGTGAAGGGGAAAATATTTAATTGGAATCCGAGGGGTAACTTGTTCACACAAATGGTGGTGGGTGTATGGAACAAGCTGCCAGACGAGGTAGTTGAAACATAGAAACATAGAAACATAGAAAATAGGTGCAGGAGTAGGTCATTCGGCCCTTCAACCATTCAATATGATCATGGCTGATCATCCAACTCAGTATCCTGTACCTGCCTTCTCTCCAAACCCCTGATCCCCTTAGCCACAAGGGCCACATCTAACTCCCTCTTAAATATAGCCAATGAACTGGCCTCAACTACCTTCTGTGGCAGAGAATTCCAGAGATTCACCACTCTCTGTGTGAAAAATGTTTTTCTCATCTCGGTCCTAAAAGATTTCCCCCTTATCCTTAAACTGTGACCCCTTGTTCTGGACTTCCCCAACATCGGGAACAATCTTCCTGCATCTAGCCTGTCCAACCCCTTAAGAATTTTGTAAGTTTCTATAAGATCCCCCCTCAATCTTCTAAATTCTAGTGAGTACAAGCCGAGTCTATCCAGTCTTTCTCCATTTGAAAATCCTGACATTCCAGGAATCAGTCTGGTGAACCTTCTCTGTACTCCCTCTACGGCAAGAGACTGGGATTGTCCCAACATTTAAGAAACAGTTAGACAGGTACATGGATAGGACATGTTTGGAGGGATATGGACTAAGCGCAGGCAGGTGGGACTAGTGTAGTTGGGACAGGTTGGCAGGTGTGGGCAAGTTGGGCCGAAGGGCCTGTTTCTACACGGTATCATTCTATGACTCTATGACCAATAGAGTTGCTCTGCCAGCAAGGGGATTGTCAGTGGCAGAGTGGTCATTATATATGGTTCTCCACTTCATAATGTAAACTTGAAGAATACATTTTCCAATGTGACTTGGTTATATAAAAGTTGTTTTGGAATTGTATGAGCAATCATATTGACAGAGATAAATAAACCCAACAAAACCAACATTGCGATGCTTCAAAAGGCTCTCATTATTCAGGAATAGTGTCTGGCAGACAGCTGAAGAGATTGCAAAAATATTTCTCATTTATCTTTAGCAGAGTCTGATTCACAATATTGTATTAAAAACAGTCTAGGATAAGTAAACATTATCTTCTCGTACATCTTAATAGAGTGACATGTAGAGTGGCCCCAGGTCTATGCGGGGATGTGCTTTAAAAAAAATTTGAAACCAATAAAAATATATCCAAATTTAGATATAGGAAGCTGCTTCAATATTACAGACCAAAATATATCAGTGGGATAGAAGTTAAAAAAAAACAAATAACAACACGTTAGAACATGTGATGTCTGTTGCAGGAAAACAAGATCAGAGACAGAAAGATGACTCCTCTATCTTAGTCCAGCAGTAACCGTGTTCCTTGCAGCTCCCTCTCTAAACGACAGGACCTTCTGGAGTTAACTATAGTGTGTGAAGTATGAATAGAAAGGTCGTGGAGTTCAGAGAGGAAGCTGCGGAGAACGAGTTAAACATGGCTTACAACGGGACAACGAATGAAGGGTCGCCTTTCCAAACCCAGCCAATTTAGCCTCTCATCCTTGTTTCTAGATCTATTTGAGGAACTATTCTTTCTCATATCCAACGAGGCTGGCATTCTTTTTCACTCTGCCTTTGCAACTAACAGAAGGTCTTAATCACACTTTGTTCTCTACACGTTGTCGACTTTTTGGACTTTAACCTCTCAGATGATTGTAGGGGAACCTTACTGCGGCTTTTAAGATTATCCAGAGATTTGATAAGAGATTTTTGATAAGAAGCGCAGATCTAAGGCTCACCGGTACAATTTGCATCCCAATAAATCCAATTCACTTTAAATCTCTTTATTCTGTGGCTCGAACATTTTATCTCATTAGTTAATTGAAAAACTGAAGCAATTCCTATTGATATATATTTGATGGGAAACTGGAGTACAGAAACATTTATAGGAGAGACTTGTTAAAAGGTGTAAACATCATTGGACCAAATGACTCATTCTGTACAATAACATTCTACGTAATGATAATACAAAATAACCAAAAAGCAACAAAAAACAACTCTGCTAGAAATCAGAAATAAATAGAGAAACAGCTGTAGAAACTTAACAAGTCACACAGCATCTGCAGAAAGGGAAAGAGAGTTAGTGTTTCATCCGATGACCTCTCTCCATAGATGCTGCCTGACCTGCTGAGTATCTCCAGCATTTTCTTCGACTTTAGAAATACAGTGCGTAAACAGAGTCCACGCTGACCGACAATCACCCCGTACACGAGCACTATCCTACACGCTAGGGGCAATTTTACAGCCTACCAAAGCCAATTAACCTACAAACCTGTTAGTCTTTGTAATGTGAGAGGAAACCGAAGCACCCGGAGAAAATCCATGCGGTCACGGGAAGATCGTACAAACTCCGTACAGACAGCACCCGTTGTCAGGATCGAACCCGGGTCACTGGTGCTGTAAGGCAGCAACTCTACCGCTGTGCCACTGTGCCGCCCTTCTGTTTTTATTACTCATTTTAGTCAATGAAAGCTCGGGAGACTGCAGTTACACAAGGCCCTTTATTTAGCCTTTTGGAATTTTGCACACGTGATTTTTTTTGTTTCAGTTCTTAAACTCAGGCAGCATCTGTGGAGGGAATGAACGGATGATGTTTTGGGGTCAGGACTGTTCTTCAGACTGGAAGGAGGGATATGGACCATGTGCAGGCAGATGCGCAGTTTATATTAGCATTATGGAATCACAGGCGATGGGTTGAAGGGCCTGTACTCGTGCTGTACTGTTGTATTCCTGTGTTCCATGGTTGAGATAAATTCGAAAGCACATTCATTATATTTACATTGCAGTATGTTGATCTTCATAATATATAAACTCTACCTTTGTACTCTGGTGCACCTAACTTGACATTATAAGAACATTAAGGAAAAATACTTTCTAACTAAACTTTGGTGTTCTAGTAGGGAGACATTGGACATTTTACATTGTTTTCAATTGTCCGTATTTCAAGGTGTTTTTAGTTATTTTTAAAATCTTTTTTCAACTGTGGTGAATAGATATGTCTCTGATTATCAGGGTCATTTGGGATGTGCTGAAAATCTTTGGACTGGAGCCACACTGTGATGGGAGTGCCCTGCCTACGGCCTAGTCACTTCTCAGAGGACTCTCCATTTTGCGGGATGCTCCTCGGGTGAGAAGGGCCAGCTTCTGCAATGGGAAAGACCCCGACAAGTACAGGCAGAGACCAGGAACAGAACAACCTGGCCTAATAGAAAGATCACATAACTGATGAAATGTTAACATTTTTTCTGTACCATTGCATCCTACTTAGGGAGACGAAAATCACCAAGGCTGCTAACAGAAAGCTCTATAATCGTAAAATGGTGACTCACCTATCTATGTTCAATGGTTTGTCAAATTTGAAGAGAATATAGTCACCAGCGACAGGTGTGATGCCCCAGAAGAAGTCCTCTCCCAGGTACGCCTTATCCAACGTATGTCCTTGGTAAACTTTCAGCGAGGTCGAAACCTCTGCCGACGGATTGACGTGCATTTTGTGAAGTAAAGGCTTCATGAAATCTTTATCCTAAGGAGAGAAGCCCCCGCCACCAACAATAGTGAAGTTAGAAAACAATCAAAAGCACGATACATATTACATTTACATGGGGAATACCTTGCCACAGAAGGCTGTGGAGACCAAGTCAGTGGATATTTTTAAGGCAGAGATAGATAGATTCTTGATTAGTACGGGGTGTCAGGGACTATGGAGAGAAGGCAGGAAGATGGGATTAGGAGGGAGAAATAGATCAGCCGTGGCGGAGTAGACTTGATGGGCCGAATGGCCTAATTGTGCTTCTATCACTAATGATCTTATGATCATGTGCTGTGCAACAACTGGTCACTTCAATGTCATTATTATTATTATAATGCACATGATACTCTCAATGCCTTGTAACTGTATCTTTGGACCAGTGGCAGACCAGTTTTCCTCTGGAATAAATAAAGTTGTATTGTATTGTATCAAAAAAGTAGGTTTGCAATATATAAAAACTAAAAACACTTTTACTGAATTTTTATGCTTAACATTTTAAACATTCCTTAACTTTTGCAAATCATGCTATTTCACGACAGTTCTAATCCACCCAAGCAAATTACAAATAATTTTCTTGGTGATCGATTGGAAAATGTCTACACTGAGAGGAAGGAGGGTCAGTGGGACATTGCAAAATGGCAAACATCAAGGAGAGGATGCCAACCTCAGATGGTTTATTATTAACTGAGCCACAATCTATTGATTTTTGGAATTTGTTCTCTGTGCTTTTGCTCGGCCTTTTCAAGTTCTGTATTTACAGTCACGGTCACCCACTATGGGTCGACAAACAAGGCCGATCGGCAATGGAGGAGTTCATAACTTTAATGTTTGACATCAGCAAATGTACTGAAGAATAAATAATGGTCTGGCTTTCAATTTTGGGTGAGCATTTCAAACATTCAGATAGGGTCAAAGAACATGGAAACATGCCCTTCAGCCGAACTTGTCTATACGCCTACCAACATGCCCCATCTAAGCTAGTCCCATTTGCCCGCGTTTACTTTTAAACCTATCATAAAGATATAAACCTTGACCCAACTGAAAGCCTTGACCCAACAATCTCCACTTACCGTCTGATTTTTTCTGCCACGTGTGTTAAATATATTACCCTGAGGAGTGCCAACCATCTAATAACCTTGCCAAAGTGCCAAGCAAGGAGAATGGGGTTGAGAGGGTGAGCGAGATCCGCCATGATTGAATGGTGGAGTAGACTTGATGGGCCGAATGGCCCAATTCGGCTCCTATGACTTATGGAATTATGAAGAGTCGCAGAGTGTATGGGTGTCTCACCGATGTAAAGGAGGCCACACCAGGAGTACCGAATGCAGTAGATGAGGTTCGAGGATTTACTGAGAATGCAAAGATCACCAGCAATGGGTTGGGGTGGATCCCCATCCAGATAATTCCAGAGGAACGCCAGCATGAAGAACCAGCAGCTGCATTGGTTGGAAAAGCGGCCACTATAAAGGTAGTCTATCAACAGGCTTCATGGTGCCACAAAGAGCAGAGGCGAGGAGCCAACTTGGGAACTTCACTTCATTATTTTAACAATCAGGAGTAAATATGAAATTGTCAAAATATTTTGAACAGAGGGAAATAGGCATGTGGATTTTTGTACGGCAATGGCACATTTTCTTCCTCCTGTTCATAGTTTAATTAAGTTTAAACTATATTTACATAGCTGGATTCACAACATAGTTAAAAATGGACCACATTCAAGGTCAGTCTTTTTGATTAGACTAAATGTCATGTTTATTTTACACTAATCTGGCAGAACAAGTGAAGCATGATAACTAATACTTCCCAAACTATACAAGACAGTGCAATGATGAAGTGCTTCGACAGGCTGGTCATGGCGCACATTGACTCCAGCCTCCCAGACAGCCTTGATCAACGGCAATTCGCCACCAGCCACAACAGATCCAGGACAGACGCCTGCTCCCTGGCTCCACACTCATCCCTGGCACATCTGGATAACAAAACATCTGCTATAGTGGCCATTTGGCCTGTTTTGCATTTCATTGAGGATGGCATGTGCCTTTAAATTTTAGACTGCCCGTTATATTGTGGGTGGGATTTATGACGTGTTTTTGGGCGTGTTTGGAGCTTAGATGCTTGCGCAGAAGTCTAGTTTTTTAGATTAGTTTGGAGAGACCATGGGGAAGGTCAATCCTTCGACCATGTCAGTGTTACGGAGACACGAGGAGTTTTCCTAATGTCTAAAGTAATAAACTGGAGTTCGAAGAAGATTGCAGTAACGAGTCGGAAGAAACTTAGATGTATCTTACTATCAATAATAAAGCATTTATTCATCAAAAGACTGTTTGAAGCCATATCTGAGAAGAAGATCTGAAGGTCTCTGTGAGTGAGCTCACATGTGTTTAGAAGACACCCCCTTCAACCATTCTCATCCAAATAGCGGCTAGGGTGCTAATTACCCGAAAGATATGAAAAGCTGCTGCTACATCTACGTCAGACTCCTATTTATTGACAATAGCTCTGCCTTCAATATCACAATTCCAACCAGAATCATAGGGAATCATGGAGTCAGAGAGTCTTACAGCGTGGAAACAGGCCCTTCAGCCCAACTTACCCACACCGGCCAACATGCCCCATCTACACTAGTCCCACCTGCCTGTGTTTGGCCCATATCCCTCTAAACCTGTCCTATCCGTGTCCCTGCCTAAGTGTTTCTTAAACGTTGCTATCATCTACAAATCCTTGGATCTAGAAGGACTCAGCACATCGCTCTGCAACTGGATCCTTCACTTCCTGACCCATATACGGCCATCAGTAAGGATTTGCAACAAAATATCCGCCACGATAATTTGTAACACCAGTGTATCACAGGGCTGTGTTCTCGGCACCTTACTATATTATTCCCAACACACTCAGGACTGTACTTCCTGATGTGTAGGAAGGAACTGCAGATACTGGTTTAAACCAAAGATAGACACAAAAAGCTGGAGGATCTCAACCCGGAACGTCACCCATTCCTTCTCTCGAGAGATGCTGCCTGTCCCGCTGAGTTACTCCAGCTTTTTGCATCTATCTTCACTGTGTTTCCCAACTCCATATACAAGTTTACAGATGACGCCACCATATTGGGCCGGATCTCACACAATGACAAGTATAGATGGATGGTTTAATAGTATGATGCGGAGACAACTAACTCTCCCCTCCCCTCCCAACGTCAGCAAAATGAAGGAGCAGGTCATCGACGGCAGGGAGCAAGGTAGTGTAACACTCCCCAGTCTCAATCAATGGTGCTGAAGTGGAGATGGTTGAGAGCTTCAAATTCCAAGGTGTCAATATCACCAAGAATTTGTTCATGTCCAACCACAATGATACTATGGTCAAGAAAGCACACCAACACCTCTCTGCCCTCAGAAGACTAAAGAAATTCATCAAGTCTCCAATGATCCTCGCCAATTACAACTGATGCACCAAAGAGAGCATCGCATCACAGCTTGGTTAGGCAACAACTCGGCCCAAGACCAGTAGATATCGCAGCGAGTTGTGGACATAGTCTAGTCAATGACACAAACCAGTTTCCCACGCCCCCCCACCTCCTATCTCCATTTATCATTGTTAACTGTGTGGGCAAGTTGGGCCGAAGGGCCTGTTTACACACTGTATCACACTACGACTCTAAATATACCTTACGCTGCCACAGCAAAACAGCCAACATAAACAAAGACCACTCACTCCCAGGTCAGTCTCTCTCCTCCTCTCTCCTGTTAGGAAGACGATACAAAAGGTTGAAAACATGTACCATGAGATTCAAGAACAGCTTCTTCTCCACTGTTAGCAGATTATTGAATGGACCTCTTGCATGCTTATAGCTGAATTCCCGATCTTCCAATCTACCTCATTGCAGGCCTTGCACTTTTTGTCAATCTGCACTTTCACAATAGCTGCAACACTATATTTTGCCGTATATTTTTCCTTTCGCTCTAACTGATGTAGTCTTGTATGGCCTGGATAGCGCACAAAATATCTTTCACTATATCACGGCACACATGACAAATATAAGGTCATAAGTGATAGGAGTAGAATTAGGTCGTTTGGCCCATCAAGTCTACTCCGCCAATCTATCTCTCCCTCCTAACCCCATTCTCCTGCCTTTTCCCCATACCCATATATACTAATACCAACCATTATGAATGCCGCCTAGACCATCTACACTGACCCCTTTCCATTGACTGTCGAGCAAATCTGGTCATTAGTGAGGACAAACAAGTCAATGCCGTGGGAAAAGCTAGCTTCTTTCAGCTTCGGACGATAGCTAAAATAAAACAATTCCTCCACTTTGATGACCTCGAAAAGATCATCCACACATTTATCTCCTCCTGTCTAGATTACTGCAACTCTCTTTACACTGGCATCAGCCAATCTTCCCTGTCCCGCCTGCAACTGGTCCAAAACGCCGCAGCGAGACTCCTGACGGGCACCCGATAAAGGGACCACATCACCCCGATCCTGGCCTCTCTCCACTGGCTCCCTGTGCGGTTCCGTATACATTTCAAGACCCTCCTCTATGTCTACAAAGCCCTCAATGGGCTTGCCCCCTCCTATATGAAAAGTCTTCTCACCCACCACTCCACCTCCAGGTCCCTCAGATCGGCCGACTTGGGCCTGCTGAATATCCCGCGGTCTAGGCATAAGCTTAGGGTGACCGCGCCTTTGCGGTTGCAGCCCCTAGACTGTGGAACAGCATCCCCCTTCACATCAGAACTGCCCCCTCCATCGACTCCTTTAAGTCAAGACTAAAAACTTATCTATACTCCCAAGCCTTTCCTGACGTCCACTGAGCGAGGGCTATATGTATATAGTTTGTTTGTTTATACTTTTCTTATAACAAATGTAAAGCACTTTGGCCAACGAGAGTTGTTTTTTAAATGTGCTATAGAAATAAATGTGACTTGACTTGACTACATTTATACCAGATTCTCAACTAGCTCACTGTTGATGACAACTTGGGAATCCTTTGTGTGTTCAGCACCTTTCAATTGAACAGATCCCACTGCGGTGTGATAAAGGTTTTGAAATTTATTATGAAGGATGCATGAGGTCATTCCTTACATTTCAGTTATTTTCCAATTTTATCTCCTTCCTTCCTTCCTACGTTTCACCGGACAATATCACTTAGCTTGATTTATAGCTCAAGTAAACCCAAAGGGCCGCACGGTTTGGACAGATGGCACAGCTGCTGCCGCACAGCTCCAGTAACCCAGATTCAATCCCCACCTCCAGTGCCGGGCACAGAATTTCCTCTGTGGATTTCCCCTCGTTTTGTCCCACATAAGAAAGACATCTGAGTTGACAGATTGATTGCCCATTGCAAATTGACCACTGCAAAGTGTGGAGGTGAGTAGCATAGTCTAGGGGTGTGGGGTGAGTTGATGGGTGTGTGGGGAGAATAGGTTACGTGGAAAATTAGTGAGGAATACTTTTTCCCCATGATGCATAGGTTTACGGTAAGAGGGGGAAAGTTTGATGGAGATGAGTGGGGCGTGTGTTTTTTACCAGGGGGCAGTGGCGGACTGGCCAGGGTGTCAGCTTGCCTGATGGCAAGTGGGCCCCTGATGAAGTGGGCCCCCTTTGTCTCCTGGCAACCAATATTTTTAGACCCAGTCCGCCACAGCCAGAGGGCGACACAGTGGCACAGCGTCGACTTGCTGCCTTACAGCGCCAGCGATCCGGGTTCGATCCTGACTATGGCTGCTATCTATACGGAGTTCGTAAGTTCTCCCCGCGACAGTGTGGGTTTTCTCCGGGTGCGCCGGTTTCCTGCCACATTCCAAAGGCGTGCAGGTTTGTAGGCTAATTGGCTTCTGTAAATTGTCCTTAGGTTGTGTGATAGACCTAGTGTACGGGTGATGGCTGGTTGGAGTGGACTCGGTGGGCCGAAGGGCCTGTTTCCATGATGTTTCTTTAAAATAAAATAAACAAAGGGTGGTGGGGGCCTGGAATGTGTCGCCAGAGATGGTGGTGTAGGTACATACTATAACCATATAACCATATAACAATTACAGCACGGAAACAGGCCATCTAGTCCGTGCCGAACACTTACTCTCACCTAGTCCCATCTACCTGCACTCAGACCATAACCCTCCATTCCTTTACCGCCCATATACCTATCCAATTTATTTTTAAATGATAAAATCGAACCTGTCTCCACCACTTTCCACTGGAAGCTCATTCCACTCAGCTGCCACTCTCTGAGTAAAGAAGTTCCCCCTCATGTTACCCCTAAACCTCTGTCCCTTAATTCTCAAATCATGTCCTCTTGTTTGAATCGTCCTTACTCTCAATGAAAAAAGCTTATCCACGTCAACTCTGTCTATCCCTCTCATCATTTTAAAGACCTCTATCAAGTCCCCCCTTAACCTTCTGCGCTCCAAAGAATAAAGACCAAACTTGTTCAACCTTTCTCTGTAACTTAGTTGCTGAAACCCAGGCAACATTCTAGTAAATCTCCTCTGTACTCTCTCTATTTGATGTTAGTGATGTGATGTTAGTGATGTTTAAGAAGCTTTTAGGCAGGCACATTGAAAATGCAAAGAGTAGAGGGATACGGATCATGTACAGGTAGTTGAGATCAGTTTAACTTGACATCACGTTCAGCACTGAAGGACATGCTCATGTGCCATACCATTCAATGGGCCAGCACACATTCGATGGGGCGAAATATCCTGTTTCTCTCTCATGAGGAAATGTTTGGTTTTCAATGCCTATTGTGGAATGCTATCATCCCTGAAGTGTCTTTCTGCATCAGAATTGATCCAGAATTTAGAACTGAAGAAGTCCCTCTGGACCCAATACAGTTCAAGTGGATTGAGACAGAGCAGTCTGGAGCTCTGACTGTCTATCCATGCTGGTACCAGAGTATTAAAAACCTACGCAAGGGGAGGAAATTACATTTGAACCGCGAAGGAAAAACTCAACGAAACCACACAATTAACAGTTATCACGTTCCCCTTCAGGTGATCCTAATGGGTGAATGTCACGAGAAACAGTTTTAAATGGTGCTCACCGTCAACTTCTGGATCTTGCCCGCCAATGACGAATGCAATCCAACATGCTGGAAAAGGGACGGTCTGAAGCGAATCCTGATGTTAGACTTTTGCCGCTCGCAGTGTTTCTGTAAGTGCAAGTAAAACAATGGTTATTCCCTCTTAACAAATGCTCCGGGCAAAGGTTAACATAGACAATAGGTGCAGGAGCAGCCAATTCAGCCCTTCGAGCCAGCACCGCAATTCAATATGATCATGGCTGATCATCCAAGATCTGTGCCCCGTTCCTGCTTTCTCCCCACATCCCGTGATTCCGTTAGCCCTAAGAGCTTTATCTAACTCTCTCTTGAAAACATTCAGTGAATTGGCCTCCACTGCCTTCTGTGGCAGAGAATTCCACAGATTCACAATTCTCTGCGTGAAAACGTTTTTCATCATCTCAGTCCTAAATGGCCTACCTCTTATTCTTAAACTGTGACCCCTGGTTCTGGACTCCCCCAACATTGGGAACATTTTTCCTGCATCTAGCCTGTCCCAGAAATGAACCTGGTGAACCTACACTGCACTCACTCAATAGTAAGAATGTCCTTCCTCAAATTAGGGGACCAAAAGTATGTCATTGCGATTAAAAGCATGCAAAAAAAAATATTTTTATATTTATATATATTTATAATATTTTATATTTAGAGCTAGAGAACTGAGTTGGCCATTTCCCAGTTTCAATATTTAATTGTATTTAGCCCAAACAATGTGACCATTTCACCTCAAACGCCTGCATGGAGGTGAACAAAGAACAACTTTGTTAATGCGTTGTTTGCAGTAGAAAGGATTGGCACCACAAGAGAGTTTATTAGAGGAGAAAGTTACATAATTCATTGGGGGGAGGGGGGGACAGCAAATTGGATTAAATTTAGTTGGAAGAAATAGAACAAAACTGAAATTGAGAGTTGTTTCTTCATTGGTTGGAAGTGGCCAACAACAACCCATCTCAATTAGTTCTGGAGCCATTGCAGCCCCATGTTAAAAAAAAACCTTACATTTATACAGCATCTTTGTCACAGCAGGATCTTGACTAAGCTGGGCAAGTGGGCTGAGGAATAGTTAATGGAATTTAATGCAGATAAGTGCGAGGTGCTGCATTTGGGAAGTCGAACCAGGACAGGATCTTCACGGCGAATGTGTAGGAAGGAACTGTGCATGCCTAAAAGCTTCTGAAACATCACTATCGGCGGATGTTGTTAAACTGGAAAGAGTTCAGAGAAGATTTACGAGGATATTGCCAGGACTTGAGGATCTGAGCTACAGGGAGAGGTTGGGCAGGCGAGGACTGTATTCATTGGAGCGCAGGAGGCTGATGGGTGATCTTATAGAATTGTATAAAATCATGAGGGGAATAGATAGGGTGAATGTATGAGTCTTTCACCAAGAGAAGGGGAATTAAGAACCTGTGGGTTGGTGTATGGAACAAGCTGCCAGAGGAGATTGCCGAGGCAGATACTAGCTGTACATTTAAAAATACCATTCGGACAGGTAAATGGACAGGAAGGGTTTAGAGGGATGTGGCAATAGATTGACTAGTGTAGATGTGGCATCTCAGTTGACATGGGTAAGTTCGGCTGAAGGGCAAATTTCCAAGCTCTATAACTCTATGACCTTTAAAATTCCCAAAAGTACTTTAATGGGCCTGTCCCACTTAGGCGATTTTTTCAGAGGACTGCTGGCCACTGTCAAGTTGAAAAACCGGCAACTGGAACGGGGCGACTGTCAGAGTGGAACACACACACATCACTTCCTTCACTAGCCAGTTATGCAGGCGGGGGACAGGGCAAGCGAGGGGAGAGCTGTCTAAGAAATTCACATGGAGCAAAGCCAAGGTGATACAGACACACACCGCGATGAACAGGAAGATTGGCGCTGTAAAAAGACAGCAAAAGCACAGTGTATGGTAAGTCGTTTAAAAGAGGGGGGGGAGAAGGGAGAAGAAGGAGTGGAGACAACTTTTAACAAGCCATACATACACGGCTGTGAAGCTCAGCGGACATTTAACATTACCGGTCGATTACCCTTGGTTCTGAAAACGTACCTTTTTTATTCCCAATGAGCCAATGAAATTCACCGGTCAGCACCGGCTACAACCTACGAGAACCTCCGAGAACCTTCGACCGCCCTAGGACCTCCTGGCGACCCACCTACGGCTCGAGAATTCTGGCTACTCTCCATGGCGGCTTCATTCTAGTCGCCGCTAATTTTTCAACATGTTGAAAATTCAATGCGACCATAATGAGGCCGCGACTAGTTCCCAGAATGCGGGAACTCCTCACGACCATGAAGGCGACTCCCCGGCAACCACCCCGGCAACCACCCCGGCGACTGCATAGTCTCCTGCAGTCGCCTAAAAAGTCCCCTAAGTGGGACAGGCCCATTTCAAAGTACTTTCTGAAGGGTGGTAAATATTACCAAGTCAGAAAATTGCCAGCGAATTTGCTCCCTCCAACAGCCACTTATTCTGGTCATTTAAAAAAAGGGCTGATAAAAATGGACTGGGAAAATGTGAACAATTCTCTGATCTTCAAAAGAGTGTCAAGGGAGATTTACATCATCCAACTAGAAAACAGATCAGTTTACTTATCAATGCTTCTGCAACATTGTCCTGGATTTTCAATGTAAATGTACTCAAACCTCAGTAGTGGAGCTTGCATGTCAAATGTCTGGTAGAGTGGAGAGTAATTTTACTTCGGAGTCACGTGAGTGACTACGTGGAGAACCCGCTCAGTGCGCAGGCGCGGCATTACGCCAGCAGTGCAACAGCGGCTGCCACGGGAGTCAGGCTCTCCCGTTACAGAATGAACCGGACCGTCAGGTGAGTACCCTGAGGTCAGGTTTTCTTTTACAGGTGAGCCTTTTTCTGCTTGTGTTTTTTACAGGCAGAGAAAAAGGCTCTGGAACAAAACTGTCCCCCGTTTTCCCGTTGGGGAGGGGGGTAGCAACAGGCGGTAGGAGCGTTACCCGGTGTTCCGTAATTCCCCGACACCGTGCCGAGGCCAGCCCGCTAGTACCTGAGCAGCGGGCTGGACGCATAGCCACTCGAGAGGCATCCGGCAGGTGTTCCCGATGTCGGACGGGACGTCTCTCCACCCGCACGGGGGGAGAGAGAGCCGCCTGAGCCGCTGGAGCGGCTCACGGAGCAGGTGCCTGCGAGACGCGCTGCTTGAGGGGCGCTCTCGCTACTACAAGGCACAAAAGCTCCAGAAGAAGGCGGTAGGAACAATTACCGGGCGCTCCGCTATCCCCATCACCGCGCCGAGCCCAGTCCCGCTAGTGCCTGAACTGCGGGCTGGATGTCTAGCCATCCGAACAGGCATCCGGCCGGTGGCGTCCGATTCGTTGGACGGGGACATGTCTCCACCTAAATGGAGGAGAGACAGCCGCCTGAGCTGCATCCAACAGCAATTGGAGCAGCTCCAGCGAGATGCGCAGAAAGAGCGCTCTCGCGGAGGGAGGTCAGGCACCCCCTCCACAGTGCTTCATGTACTGCCCTCTGCTCCCTCATTACTGGAGGCTAGCATTGGTGACCAGGGCTGGGCTGGTCTGGAACAGGGGCAGGCAGACGAATTCGGGAGTATGCCAGGGGTGCAGGAACATGAAGAGCTGTTGGGTGTGATGGACCGCTTGTAGCAACCCCACGGGCTGGAGCACCGCTGGAACCAAGAATGGCGGCCAGCATCAACCATTACTGGAAAAGGTGCTCGCTGAGGTGCTGAAACAACACAGCACCAGAAAACGGTGAGGCCCTCAAAGTAAAAAGTGTCAACAGCCAAATCTGGGGGCATGTGGGTCACACATCCGGACCCAAGAACTCAAGCTACAGCGGATCCTAAGGCCTGACGTCGGCCATCACAGCCTTTGCTCGTTCCGTGGAGACCACGGAGATGGATACCTGCCAGCAGGATGTGCTGGCATTAATGTGTACCACACAATTTGAGATCAACAATCTCCGGAGGGAAACATAAGACCTGCCCTCAATCCCAAATTTGCTGGCTTGTGTAAAGCCCCAGCTGCGGAGACGGACGCGCTGCTATTTGGGAAAGATTTCAATAAAAAACTGAAGGAGATGCAGGAAGCATCAAAACCTTCGGCCTAATGAGGGCAGGCCCCGGGACGAGCAAACCAAGACCTCCGATACCCAAGCGGCAGCACCCCACGGCATCCACCAGTCGACGTCCGCAATATGGGACTGGTGAACGCTTGGGGTCCGCACATTATCTCCAAAGATCTTTTAGGTCAGGGCCCGCAGCGGACCCTCTGGAAAATGCGCCTCCCCCCAACATCGCCAGCACGTCAGAACAAAATCTTCAGGAAAATGAAGAAACAGAATCGCCAATAACCATGGAGGTAGGTGGGTCTGGTCCCTACCAGCATATAGAGAATAAGGGTGCTTTATTAACAGGGGGGAGATTACACTTGTTTAAAGAAGCATGGGGTATGGTCACGAGTGACAAGTATATACTCAACAACATTACAGGATATAAAATACAATTCATGTCAGAAAAAACGCCGCCAGTTCAACAATGGCCCCAAAGGGTATTTCTCCCTCCGTCAAAGAGAAACATGAGGGACAAGCTGAACTGGTGAGACTTATCACAAAGGGGGTCATCGAAAAGACCAAACATGAACCTTTGGAATTTGTATCGAATATATTCACTAAAACCAAAAAAGATGGTGTCTGTCGCATCATCATTGACTTAACATCACTAAACAAATTTGTTAAGTATATACATTTCAAAATGGAGACATATGTTACTGCCAAACAACTGAATTCCAAAGGACACTTCATGGCAAGCATTTATCTTAAAGATGCTTACTATCTAGTACCCATATACAAGGATCATCGCAGATACCTAAAATTTATCTTGATGGTACAAAGCATTGCCCTATGGGCGAACTTCAGCCCAAGATTATTCACCAAAATATTGAACCCAGCCATGGCAATACTAAGAAAACAAAAACATATTGTCATGGCATATCTGGAGGATATTCTGATAGTAGGGAAAACGATGGAATTGGCTGTGGCAGCAGTATCAGCTACAAAACAGCTCCTTGAAACTCTGGGGTTCGTCCTACATCCAGATAAATCTAAGTTGAAGCCATCCACTATCATGGACTACCTGGGCTTCACAATTAACTCAGTCCATATGACTGTTACCTTGCCAAAGGCAAAAATGGTTGAATTAGCACAATCATGCAACAAATTAATGGTCAACGAGCGACCAACTATTCGACAAGTAGCAAGAGTAATTGGGGAAATGGTAGCAGCATTTCCGGCTACACAATTCGGACCTTTGCACTATCAAAAAATTTACAGAGAGCAAAGGTACGGGCAATAAAACGACATACAGGTCACTATGATCGTGTCATGAACTTACCCACTGAAACAATATCAGAGCTACAGTGGTGGGCAGAAAACGTTTGGCATAGTTTCAGCCCTATCTTTATCACTAACCCTACTTTAGTTATTCAAAACAGATGCCAGTGCTCAAGGCTGGGGAGCGACTAACTCCATATCCAGCACAAGTGGTAGATGGACTCAACTAGAGTCATCATTACTACTTACACTGGGCATTAACTATCTAGAGATGTTGGGCGCCTTTTATGGTTTAAAAGCATATGTATCTAATATGCAGCACTTGCATGTTCGGTTACAAATTGATAAATACTACGGTGATGGCTTATATTAACCATATGGGTGGCATAAAATCATTATCATGCGACAAATTGGTCAACATGATTTGGCAATGGTATGTCGAAAGACATATTTGGCTATCAGCTACTTACCTACCAGGTAAGCTAAACACCCATGCCATGAGAAAATTAAACGCCTGGGTTGCAAGTTTGAACAGACCTTACCTGGAACTGGGATTGTCCAAACAAACCATCACCACCATGTCGGCATCCCTTCGAACATCCACCAAGAGGCAGTACTTAACCAGCATCAAAAAAGGGAGAAGTACTGCCAGGAAACATGGACAACATACGCAACAGCTACAGCCACCAACATACTGGAGTTCCTGGCCATCTACACCACGATGTAGGGATCAGCTACAGTGCCATCAACACAGCGCAGAGTGCTCTTTCTGCTTATCTCAAACCAGCGCCAGGACAACAGGCGATGGGATCCCATCCACTGGTGGTAAAACTGATGAAGGGCATTTACAATATCAAGCCCTAAGCCCAGGTATACCCATATTTGGGATATCAGTGTGGTCCTGACATATCTCAGGGAATGGCCACCAGCCAGATCCCCCGGCCTCGAGCAAGCTACACTAAAGACGCTCATGTTGATGGCACTTGTATCCGCTCAGAGGGTCCAGTCACTACACCTATTGCGACTGGACAACATGATCACAGCTCCAGACCAGATCTGTCGTTATCCAGCGACTGGTCAAACAGAGCAGACCAGGAACACCTAATCCAGTCGTGGCTTACCCACCAGAACCACGGTTATGTGCCATGACCCACCTACTATCCTACATAGACACAACCAGAATATTCGAGGGAGATGAAAAGCCTTGTGGGTCAGTCACAAAAACCTTATGGTGGGGTACGAGCCAAACCATTGCGAGATGGCTCAAGCAGGTGCTAGAAACTGCTGGGATAAACACTAACATGTACAAATTTTATTCCACCAGGGCAGCATCCATGTCGACGGCTAAAGAATGGACATGCCTATAGACCACATCCTGGCTACAGCAGGATGGTGGGAAGGGAAAAGACCGTTCAGAAATTTTATAATAAGCCGTTGGCAAAACCTGGTTTATTTGCAGTAAAGATTTACGAACTGCAAATATTTAATTTAAGCCCAGGGGAGCAACTTAATTCTTTGTTGTTATTGTTTAAAAAATACCATTGTGTTTTTCTACAAATAGACTCATTGGTTCATTACGATAACACTTCCTCCCTCAAGAACTTCGGCAGTGAGTGAAATGAAACTGTTACACGGTTTGAAATCAGAGCTTTGAAATCTTCACGTAGTCACTCACGTGACTCCGAAGTAAAATAGTAAGATTAAACGAGAATTTACCAGTTTGAAGTTTGATCTGTATTTTATGAGGAGTTACGATGAGGGATTACGTGCCCTCCGCTCCCACCCTCATTATATGGATCAAACTAATAAATTGATGTCTCCTTATCTTTACTATGTTTACTTCAAAATAACTGTGTCTATCTGTGATTCCACACCGCTGCTTGGAAGTATGCCGCGCCTGCGCACTGAGCGGGTTCTCCACGTAATCCCTCATCGTAACTCCTCATAAAATACAGATCAAACTTCAAACTGGTAAGTTCTCGTTTAATCTTACTATTATGGACCATGCAAACCTTTGCCCCACATAGCTGGGATTACGATGTACATCTCATGGAGATCTGTTAACCCAACTCTGTTACACTCTTAAATTGAGTGTATTATTAACATCTGTGGTACAACTTTTCTCCCTTCTGTCGTGGGGTAGACTGACTCCCCCCCCCCACTCCCCCGAAATCTTTGCACATGCTCAATCCTGGACTTTGCACTCGTCACTTTATTTTAATGTTTCATGTATCTTGTTGTGTTTAATGACTGTTCCTCCCGGGTTAAATAAAGTTCCATCGTATAGTATCGTATAGTATCATATTGATGCCCACCACATAAAGAGATCTGCCTCCCTCACTCATGCTGGTCTATAACTGATTCGACACTCAACTTTAATTCCTGGTCATAATAAGACTTGGCAAAAAAAAACCTGTCATTTCAAGTAAAAGGACACAAAGTGCAGGAGTTAACTCAGTGGGTCAGGCAGCATCTCTGGAGAACATGGATGGGCGACATTTCGGGTCCCAGCCTGAAACGCCATTCATCTTTGTACTCCACCGATGCTGCCTGACCCGACTAGTTACTCCAACACTGGCATTTCCACGACTTCCTGTGCACAAAATAATTATAAAGACTTAGCTTGATTTGTTATTCTGCAGACTTATGGTCGGTATCAACACTACTGATGATGATTTGATTGTTTTGAGTACAGTGTACTCGGAGACAAATAAAAAAAAGTGTTTTGCAAGAAGCATTGGGTACTCTTAAATACCAATAAAAATACTTGATAATTTTGCAGCACCTGTATGAAAAGAGCTGCCAATATTTCCACACAGGTATAATGGCCAGGTGGCTGGGATACTAAATAAAATCGACATCGATTTTATCGTGCAGTCAAAAAGCCTGAAACTGGATTTGCATCATAAATTTTAATGACGCGTTAAATAACTGAACCCATACATATACAATCAACTCTAACGAGCCCTCGTGCTCCTTTCAATTGGTTTTATATCCGCCTCAGAGTTTCCCACCGCCACGTATTTCTCCAGCCTCAAGGACAAACCAACACATTTCAGAGGACGTTAGCATTCACGGAGTTGCACCACGTACAGGCCTGAGGCA
Organism: Amblyraja radiata; assembly: GCF_010909765.2. Classification (NCBI taxonomy): domain Eukaryota; kingdom Metazoa; phylum Chordata; class Chondrichthyes; order Rajiformes; family Rajidae; genus Amblyraja; species Amblyraja radiata. The sequence goes on along the minus strand of NC_045961.1, from coordinate 92,034,727 downwards.
ATGAATCACAGGATGGTATAGGTTTGTAATGAAAGCCCAGTCTTTACATAGTCATAGCATCATACAGAGTGGAGACAGGCCCTTCAGCCCAACTTGCCCACATCGACCAACATGTCCCATCTACACTAGTCCCACCTGCCTGCATTTGGCCCCGATCCCTCTAAATCTGTCCTATCCATGTATCTGTCTAAATGTTTCCTAATTGTTGCGGTAGTCCCTGCATCACAGAGTTGCACATAAAAAGCTGTAATGGATGGTACGGAGATTAATCGGAAGAAAAATTAAGGGATCGGCCGGAAAGATAAAATAGGAGTAAGAGTCTCTGAAGATATGTCAAATTAAATTAACAAAGATTGCATTGGTCCAAAGGAAAATGGGGAATTATGGTCGAAATCGTGTTATAACCAATCCGACCCACATAATGCAAATATTCCAGAATTCATCACTCACATTGTTATATTTAATTCATGCTGAGGAGATATGTGTTATAGCAGAACAGCCTGTACGTGTTCAGTTCTGGTCTGCTTTGCATCCTTAATATTTTTTACCTCACCTTTGGTGACCATGCCTTCAGATTGACTGAAAGGCAATTTGGGGCAGCAATGTGGCGCAGCGGTAGAGTTTCTGTCTTATAGCACCAGGGACCCAGGTTCGATCCCGACTGCAGTGCTGTCTATACAGAGTTTGTACGTTCTCCCCGTGACTGCGTGGGTTTTCCCCGGGTGCTCCGGTTTCCTCCCACATTCCAAAGACGCACAGGCTTGTAGGTTAATGGGCTTCGGTGACAATTGTAAATTGTCCCTCGCGTATAGGACAGTGCTAATGTAGGGTAATCACTGGTCGGTGTGGACCCGGTGGGCCGAAGGGCCTGTTTCCATGCTGTATCTCTAAACTACACTAAACATGGAGAACCAGGGGAAAGGAAAGGAAAGGCCAATTAATGGGAAGTAAAACATTGAGTTTTGTGACCCAATCCGACTGCTCCCTGATTTAAAACATAACTTCGAACATCTAGGTCAGTTGCAAGCTGCAAAGGATTTCAGGCTATTTTTATTACACAGTAGAGCTATGAGCAGCATTTAACCCTCATGGCAGCCTGGGCTGGTGCTCTGGGGTCCCACCAAATGACAGATGGAATAAAAATGCCAGATCGCATTTTGGGATTTCCTTTCAAATAGCACCGGCAGGAGAAGAGCATCATTTCTGATCCTGACATGCTCTCAGTAAATAATTAAATAGCCATGACTTTCTGGGGTGGGTTTGCAAAGTTCTCTACTAGGGTCACAATTGTTCAGTGTGTCCTAAATCAAAGTTAACTGTGGGCGGCAACGGTGGCGCAGCGGTAGATTTGCTGCCTTACAGCGCTTGCGGCGCCGGAGACCCAGGTTTTGTACGGAGTTTGTGCATTCTCCCCATGACCACGTGGGTTTTTTCCGAGACCTTCGATTTCCTCCCACACTCCAAAGACGGACAGGTATGTAGGTTAATTGGCTTGGTGTAAGTGTAAATCGTCCCTAGTGTGTGTCCGATAGTGTTAATACATAGAAAGATAGAAATTAGTTGGCAGTAGGCCATTCGGTCCTTCGAGCCTGCACCGCCATTCAGTATGATCATGGCTGATCATCCAACTCAGTATCCTGTACCTGCCTTCTCTCCATACCCCCTGATCTCTTAAGGGCCACATCTAACTCCCTCTTAAATATAGCCAATGAACTGGCCTCAACTACCTTCTGTGGCAGAGAATTCCACAGATTCACCACTCTCTGTGTGAAAATTTTTTTTCTCATCTCGGTCCTAAAAGATTTCCCCCTTATCCTTAAACTGTGACCCCTTGTTCTGGACTTCCCCAACATCGGGAACAATCTTCCTGCATCTAGCCTGCCCAACCACTTAAGAATTTTGTAAGTTTCTATAAGATCCCCCCTCAATCTTCTAAATTCTAGCGAGTACAAGCCGAGTCTATCCAGTCTTTCTTCATATGAAAGTCCTGACATCCCAGGAATCAGTCTGGTGAACCTTCTCTGCACTCCCTCTATGGCAAGAATGTCTTTTCTCAGATTAGGAGACCAAAACTGTACGCAATACTCCAGGTGTGGTCTCACCAAGACCCTGTACAACTGCAGTAAAACCTCCCTGCTCCTATACTCAAATCCTTTTGCTATGAATGCTAACATACCATTCGCTTTCTTCACTGCCTGCTGCACCTGCATGCCTGCTTTCAATGACTGGTGTACCATGACACCCAGGTCTCATTGCATCTCCCCTTTTCCTAATCGGCCACCATTCAGATAATAGTCTACTTTCCTGTTTTTGCCACCAAAGTGGATAACCTCACATTTATCCACATTATACTGCATCTGCCATGCATTTGCCCACTCACCCAGCCTATCCAAGTCACCTTGCAGTCTCCTAGCATCCTCCTCACAGCTAACACTGCCCCCCAGCTTAGTGTCATCCGCAAACTTGGAGATGTTGCATTCAATTCCCTCGTCCAAATCATTGATATATATCATAAATAGCTGGGGTCCCAGCACTGAGCCTTGCGGTACCCCACTAGTCACTGCCTGCCATTGTGAAAAGGACCCGTTTACTCCTACTCTTTGCTTCTTGTCTGCCAGCCAGTTCTCTATCCACATCAATACTGAACCCCCAATACCGTGTGCTTTAAGTTTGTATACTAATCTCTTATGTGGGACCTTGTCGAAAGCCTTCTGAAAGTCCAGATATAACACATCCACTGGTTCTCCCTTATCCACTCTACCAGTTACATCCTCAAAAGGCTCTATAAGATTCGTCAGACATGATTTACCTTTCATGAATCCATGCTGACTTTGCCCTATGATTTCACCACTTTCCAAATGTGCTGCTATCCCATCTTTAATAACTGACTCTAGCAGTTTCCCCACTACCGATGTTAGACTAACTGGTCTGTAATTCCCCGTTTTCTCTCTCCCTCCCTTTTTAAAAAGTGGGGTTACATTAGCTACCCTCCAATCCTCAGGAACTACTCCAGAATCTAAAGAGTTTTGAAAAATTATCACTAATGCATCCACTATATCTGTGGCTACTTCCTTAAGTACTCTGGGATGCAGCCTATCTGGCCCTGGGGATTTATTGGCCTTTAATCAATCCAATTTACCTATTACCATTCAATTAATGTATGAGGATCACTGGTCAGTGCGGTCTCGATGGGCCAAAGGGTCTGTTTCCGCACTGTATCTCTAAACTAAACTTAATACCTTGGAAATAAATTTACAGCATCTCCTGTGGTTAACAATGTTTTCAAAATATGGGGCAACACTGTAGCACAGTGAGAGCTGCTGTCTCACAATGCCAGAGACCTGGGTTGGATCCTGACCTCAGGTGCTGTCTGTGTGGAGTTTGCATGTTCTCCCTGTGAATGCATGGGTTTCCTCTGGGCACCCCGGTTTCCTCCCATATCCCAAAGGCGTGCAGGTTTCTAAATTAATTGGCCTCTGTAAATTGTCCCTGGTGGGTAGGAGTGGATAACATAGAACCAATGTGAATGGGTGATCGATGGTTGCCGTGGACTAGGTTGGCCGAAGGGTGTGTTTCCATGCTGTATCTCTCATCTAAATGTCTTTAAATGTACAAAATGAGGGTGAAATGGATGTTCAAAATGGAAGCTCTATCTAGAGTTAAAATAAGACCCCTTTAATCTGTAATCTCAGTTGAACTCATGGTATTCAGCGGTGAATGTTCTGGCTTGACTTTTACCCGTAAGGTTAAGATATCTTGGAATACAGGGAATGGCCTGCTCTCAGGTAACGTACCAACCTCATCCACACCGTGACATCCGAGCTGCGGGTTCACTTGGCAACCACTCCACTTGTAGGATAAAAAGCACCAGTTTATTTCTTCATTCAGAGGATGTGGGTCGCATTTGCTTGTCTTGCATTAATTGTAAGTGTCTAATTGCCCTCAACTGAAAGGCTTGCTGGACCATTTCAGAGGGCAGCCCAGACTAGGCCCAGATAGGCACATGGAGGTGCAGGGAATAATGGGATATATGGATCTGGATCTGGATCTGGATAGGGTACATGACAGAGTCGTTTACCCAGAGAAGCGTAATCAAGAACCAGAGGACATAGGTTTATGGTGAGGGGAGAAAGATTTAATAGGATCCTGAGCAGCAAATTTTTACACAAAGATATATGGTATAAGGTACAGTATATGGTAGATATAGAAACATAGAAAATAGGTGCAGGAGTAGGCCATTCGGCCCTTCGAGCCTGCACCGCCATTCAATATGATCATGGCTGATCATCCAACTCAGTATCCCATACCTGCTTTCCCTCCATACCCCCTGATCCCTATAGCCACAAGGGCCACATCTAACTCCCTCTTAAATATAGCCAATGAACTGACCTCAACTACATTCTGTGGCAGGGAATTCCAGAGATTCACCACTCTCTGTGTAAAAAATGTTTTTCTCATAGAAACATAGAAACATAGAAATTAGGTGCAGGAGTAGGTCATTCGGCCCTTCGAGCCTGCACCGCCATTCAATATGATCATGGCTGATCATCCAACTCAGTATCCCGTACCTGCCTTCTCTCCATACCCTCTGATCCCCTTAGCCACAAGGGCCACATCTAACTCCCTCTTAAATATAGCCAATGAACTGGCCTCGACTACCCTCTGTGGCAGGGAGTTCCAGAGATTCACCACTCTCTGTGTGAAAAAAGTTCTTCTCATCTCGGTTTTAAAGGATTTCCCCCTTATCCTTAAGCTGTGACCCCTTGTCCTGGACTTCCCCAACATCGGGAGCAATCTTCCTGCATCTAGCCTGTCCAACCCCTTAAGAATTTTGTAAGTTTCTATAAGATCCCCTCTCAATCTCCTAAATTCTAGAGAGTATAAACCAAGTCTATCCAGTCTTTCTTCATAAGACAGTCCTGACATCCCAGGAATCAGTCTGGTGAACCTTCTCTGCACTCCCTCTATGGCAATAATGTTCTTCCTCAGATTTGGAGACCAAAACTGTACGCAATACTCCAGGTGTGGTCTCACCAAGACCCTGTACAACTGCAGTAGAACCTCCCTGCTCCTATACTCAAATCCTTTTGCTATGAAAGCTAACATACCATTCGCTTTCTTCACTGCCTGCTGCACCTGCATGCCTGCTTTCAATGACTGGTGTACCATGACACCCAGGTCTCGCTGCATCTCCCCTTTTCCTAGTCGGCCACCATTTAGATAATAGTCTGCTTTCCTGTTTTTGCCACCAAAATGGATAACCTCACATTTATCCACATTATACTGCATCTGCCAAACATTTACCCACTCACCCAGCCTATCCAAGTCACCTTGCAGTCTCCTAGCATCCTCCTCACAGCTAACACTGCCCCCCAGCTTAGTGTCATCCGCAAACTTGGAGATATTGCCTTCAATTCCCTCATCCAGATCATTAATATATATTGTAAATAGCTGGGGTCCCAGCACTGAGCCTTGCGGTACCCCACTAGTCACTGCCTGCCATTGTGAAAAGGACCCGTTTACTCCTACTCTTTGCTTCCTGTTTGCCAGCCAGTTCTCTATCCACATCAATACTGAACCCCCAATGCCGTGTGCTTTAAGTTTGTAAACTAATCTCTTATGTGGGACCTTGTCGAAAGCCTTCTGGAAGTCCAGATACACCACATCCACTGGTTCTCCCCTATCCACGCTACTAGTTACATCCTCGAAAAATTCTATAAGATTCGTCAGACATGATTTACCTTTTGTAAATCCATGCTGACTTTGTCCAATGATTTCACCACTTTCCAAATGTGCTGCTATCCCATCTTTAATAACTGACTCTAGCAGTTTCCCCACTACCGATGTTAGACTAACTGGTCTGTAATTCCCCGTTTTCTCTCTCCCTCCCTTCTTAAAAAGTGGGGTTACGTTTGCTACCCGCCAATCCTCAGGAACTACTCCAGAATCTAAAGAGTTTTGAAAGATTATTACTAATGCATCCACTATTTCTGGAGCTACTTCCTTAAGTACTCTGGGATGCAGCCTATCTGGCCCTGGGGATTTATCGGCCTTTACTCCATTTAATTTACCCAACACCACTTCCCGGCTAACCTGGATTTCACTCAATTCCTCCAACTCCTTTGACCCGCGGTCCCCTGCTATTTCCGGCAGATTATTTATGTCTTCCTTAGTGAAGACGGAACCAAAGTAGTTGGTTCAATTGGTCCGCCATATCCTTGTTCCCCATGATCAACTCACCCGTTTCTGACTGCAAGGGACCTACATTTGTTTTAACTAATCTCTTTCTTTTCACATATCTCAGTCCTAAAAGATTTCCCCTTTATCCTTAAACTGTGACCCCTTGTTCTGGACTTCCCCAACATCGGGAACAATCTTCCTGCATCTAGCCTGTCCAACCCCTTAAGTATTTTGTAAGTTTCTATACGATCCCCCCTCAATCTTCTAAATTCTAGCGAGTACAAGCCGAGTCTATCCAGCCTTTCTTCATACGAAAGTCCTGACATCTCAGGAATCAGCCTGGTGAACCTTCTCTGTATTCCCTCTATGGCAAGAATGTCTTTCCTCAGATATATGGAACAAGCTGCTGGAGGAGGCAATTAAAAAAAAACATTTGGACAGTATATGTGGATGGTTTAAAAAAGAACGTGTAGGAAGGAACTGCAGATGCTGCGTGGTAGGAAGGAACTGCATATGCTGGTTGCACTGATCGCATCCAAGTCGTTCCACCGTTCGCATCCTTGTATCCCTGTCAATAGCACACCTTCCCCAGCCAACAATGGGCCATTATAGACTCCACCCTTCCCGAGGTATCTGTTGCTGCCCCTATTTTATTCTGGCCATTTCTCGCCTCCTGTCCCCGCACGTCTATCTTTCAGTCTGAAGAAAGGTTTAGACCCAAAATGTCACCTATTCCTTTTCTCCAGATATGCTGCCTGACCCTCTGAGTTACTCCAGTGCTTTGTGTCTATCTTAGGTTTAGAGAAATATGGGCCAAACACAGGATGGTGGGACAAGTGTAGATGGGGCATGTTGGTCAGGGCGGGCAAATTGACCTGGTTCCACACTGTATGACTCTATGGGTCATGTACAGGCAGATGAGGTTAGTTTAACATGGCATCATGGTCAGCACAAACAGTGTGGGCAGAGGAATCCATCCCTGTGCTGTACCGGTCATGGGAGGTGGTCTTGGAGGGGAGGATGCTCCTCAAACTGCGGAGCATCCTGGACAATACAGCTGACCTCCTCCATGACACACTAGTCAACCTGAGGAGCACCTTCAGCAACAGACTGGTTCCACCAAGATGCAGTACAGAAGGCCCCAAGAGTTCCTTCTTCCCAGTGGCTATGAAACTGTACAACTCCTCCCCCTTCTGTTTGGGGGTAGACTTACTCCCCATTCACCCCCCCCCCCCCCCCCCTCCACTCCCTCCCCAAATCTCTGCACACCCCCAATCCTTTCCACTCGTCATTTTAATTTCATGTTTCATGTATCTTGTGTTTGATGACTGTCGGCAGATCAATTTCCCTCCTATGATAAATAAAATTATATCATAGAAACATAGAAACATAGAAAATAGGTGCAGGAGTAGGCCATTCGACCCTTCGAGCCTGCACCGCCATTCAATATGATCATGGCTGATCATCCAACTCAGTATCCCGTACCTGCCTTTTCTCCATACCCCCTGATACATTTAGCCACAAGGGCCACATCTAACTCCCTCTTAAATATAGCCAATGAACTGGCCTCAACTACCTCCTAAATTCTAGCGAGTACAAGTCGAGTCTATCCAGTCTTTCTTCATATGAAAGTCCTGACATCCCAGGAATCAGTCTGGTGAACCTTCTCTGTACTCCCTCTATGGCAAGAATGTCTTTCCTCAGATTTGGAGACCAAAACTGTACGCAATACTTCAGGTGTGGTCTCACCAAGACCCTGTACAACTGCAGTAGAACCTCCCTGCTCTTATACTCAAATCCTTTTGCTATGAATGCGAACATACCATTTGCTTTCTTCACTGCCTGCCGCACCTGCATGCCTACTTTCAATGACTGGCGTACCATGACACCCAGGTCTCGTTGCATCTCCCCTTTTTCCTAATCGGCCACCATTCAGATAATAGCATTGTATCACATCGTATAGTTTCGTTTCTATGTTAAACCACATTGCTGTAGTTCAGTGGACACATTTAGGGTTGGCCGGTGGACAGATGGCACATTTCCTTCACTGAAGAACATCAGTAAAGAGTAAGGTACACAAAAAAGCTGGAGAAACTCTGCGGGTGCAGCAGCATCTATGGAGCGAAGGAAATAGGCAACGTTTCGGGCCGAAACCCTTCTTCAGACTGAGAGTAAAGAGTAAGTGTTTTCACATGAGCTAGTAGTTTCGAGGTTACCTTCACTGAGACTGGCTTTGCATTGCAGATAATGACCCAAATTTAAATTGCCCAGTGGCCGTGGAGAGATTTGAACTCACTGTCACCCGAGGAACAATCTGAGCCTCTAATTTATCCACTACACTGCCATGACTGCAATTTGCATCCAATTAAGAAAAATACATTAACGGCTCTCTAATTATAGCAGATTAATGCATTAGAGACATGGAAAGGCATAGAGTCACACAGCACTGAAAAACAGGCTCTTCAGCTCAACTTTGTTCATGATGACCCATTGTTATTAAGAACAATTTGAAGTCAGAACAATCAGCCTGAAGAAGGGTCCCGAACCAGAGAGGAGCCCTGAACTGATATCTACCTCATTGGTGACCCTCAGATTATCTGTGGTCGGACTTTACTGGCTTTACCTTGCACTAAACGCTACTCCCTTATCATGTATCTATGCACTAAGTGGCTTGATTGTAATCGTGTATTGTCTTTCCGCTGACTGGTTAGCGCGCAACGAAAACTTTTCACTGTACCTTGGTACACGTGACAATAAACTAAACTGAACTGTCCCTGTCCTTTTACTCCAGTGATGCTGCCTGACCCGCTGAGTTACTCCGGCACTTTGCGTCTATTTTAAGAACAATTTAACTCTTTTTGTATATGCAGTCCACTGCAGACATTTTGTGGCACAATAAAATATAATGGAGCAAACCGGAGCTTTTAGCAAATCCCAGTTCCACACTTACCGCGTCTTTTTCAGGGTTGCAAACCTTTACCCAGAGGATGTGGTCTAAAAGCCAGTCGATTGGCTTCTCCTTGTGGAACATCAGGATGAACTCCACAATAAGGTTCAAATCAGGAGACTGGAACATCTTACCTTGGGTAGTAAAAGATAAAATATTAGCAACTGCAATTATTGGAAGTTTACAATTATTGGCATAGAATGTGCACGATCTTCACTAATAAAAATGCCTGAAACTACATGGCTCATATTCGAAGCAATCACAAAAAACTGAGATTTTAATACTTTTTCTAAAGGCCAAATATATGTTGCTGTAATGCTACAGAATCCTAAATTCTTAATTCCCTATGAACTTGTCCACTTGAAGTTGCTGCAATCAGCAATGTTAAGAATTATACAAACTGCTCACAAAGGTTTAGGGGTAACATGAGGGGGAACTTCTTTACTCAGAGAGTGGTAGCTGTGTGGAATGAGCTTCCAGTGGAAGTGGTGGTGGCAGGTTTGATTTTATCATTTAAAAATAAATTGGATAGGTATATGGACGGGAAAGGATGGAGGGTTATGGTCTGAGTGCAGGTAGATGGGACTAGGGGAGAATAAGTGTTCGGCACGGACTTGGAGGGCCAAGATGGCCTGTTTCCGTGCTGTAATTGTTATATGGTTATATGGTTAAAAACATAAGCTATCTACAATAACTAAACTCTACATGTACATGCATAGTAACCATTTCAAGGGATATGGGCCAAATGAGTGCAGGTGTGATGGGGCAACTAGTCGGCAAGGGCAAGTTTGGCCAAAGGGCCTGTTCCCATGCTGGATGACTGTTTTTTGAAACTGACTCAGTTCTGTTATGAAAGAGAATTAAGCTGCAGGGATCGGGGAATATCTGGAGTATACAAGGTAATTGGTAAATGTATTTGGTTTTATGGATTGTGGTTGGAGATATTCTCCAAGGATTGTTGCTGGAACATTTTTTCGTTTCAATTCATGCAAATGATTTCACACAGGAGGAATGTTAACGCTCATTGAAATATCAAATTACCAACCCGCAGAAGACTGTTGCAGGAGTGCAGTCAGGAAGGCAAATGAGCAGATGCTGGCTATCATAGTTTCACTGTCGTTAACAGAAAGCAGTACATTTTGGAAAGAACATGTATTGTGGGAATGCAAGTAGAATCGATTGTAAAAAGATGGCCGGCATCATTATTCAGAGAGGCATTGAACAGAAAAGCAACACCAGGAGTGAATTTGGATTTGAATTCCTACAAAGGAATTTGGCACGTTCCGTCTACCAGAACAAAAGATGTTCTTACATTCTTGTTTAAATTCTGTCCATTAGGATCATAGAAACATAGAAAATAGGTGCAGGAGTAGGCCATTCGGCCCTTCGAGCCTGCACCGCCATTAAATATGATCATGGCTGATCATCCAACTCAGTATCCTGTACCTGCCTTCTCTCCATACCCCCTGATCCCTTTAGCCACAAGGGCCACATCTAACTCCCTCTTAAATATAGCCAATGAACTGGCCTCAACTACCTTCTGTGGCAGAGAGTTCCAGAGATTCACCACTCTCCGTGTGAAAAATGTTTTTCTCATCTCGGTCCTAAAGGATTTCCCCTTTATCCTTAAACTGTGACTCCTTGTCCTGGACTTCCCCGACATCAGGAACAATCTTCCTGCATCTAGCCTGTCCAACACCTTAAGAATCCCTTGTATTAAACTCTTGAATTTAAGAGGCTTTTAGGTAGACTCATGAATATGCCGGGAATGGAGGGATATGGATCACATGCAGGCAGTGGGAATTAGTTTAAGTCGGCAACATGCTCAACACAGACAGTCGTGGGCTGCAGGGTCTGTTCCTGTGCTGTACTCATCTCTGTTCTAATCAAGGATAGACTGGGTCAATGAGGCCAACTGAGCTTTTATCTTGAACTGAGCGTTATTGGTTTCTGTGTAAGTCACTCTCAGTGATTACATGCTCCACTGTACCAATCTCCTTTACAGCGGCAATCATTTATGTTGGACATCTCATTATAGGAAGAACACAAGGACTCACTTTATTGGTTTTATTATTGTCCAACTTTTGGTGAAAATGACTTATGCTCGGGGATGCATTTCCTAAATGACCTTTATAGTGTGAGCTGGGCTCAATTGCTTATTCTGCTACATTGGGTTGTTGAAAGCGACTGATAAGAGTCATAGGGTCATTCAGTACAGAAACAAGCCCTTCAACCTAAGATGCCCAAAATAACTTTGTCCCATTTGCCTGCATTTAACCCATATCTCTCCAAACCTTTCCTATCCATGTAGCTGTTTAAGTATCTTTTAAATGATGTAATCGTACCTGCCTCAACTATCTCCTCTGGCTACTTATTCCAGACAACATCTACCACACGCTGAGTAAAAAAGTTGCCCCTCAAGTTCCTATTAAATCTTTCCTCTCTCACCTTAAACCAATTCACCCAATCAACTCCCCTCATGTTTTTATACACCTCTATAAGTTCACTTCTCAACCTCATGTGCTCTGGAACAAAGTCCTAGCCTGCCCAACCTTTCCCTAGAGCTCAAATCCACAGTGAAGGAACAACCACAAATGCTTGTCCATGGCTCTTTGCGGAGTCTCAATAGGAAACCTGCCCTTATCCAGCAAGTAATGTCTGCCAAGGATTTGTAAGTTTTTATTAATTAAAAGAGATCCAGCATGGAAACAGGCCTTTCCGCCCACCAAGTCCACACTGACCAACTCCTATTCGCAGTAGTCCTATCTTATCCCATATTCTCAGCCACTCCCTGCACACAAGGGGCAATTTACCGAGGCCAATTAACCTACAAACACGCATGTCTTTGGGATGTGGGAGGAAACCGAAACACCCGGAGGAAAACCACCCAGCCACAGGGAGAACGTGCAAACTTCACACAGACAACACCCGAGGTCAGGATCGAACCCGGGTCCCTGACGCTGTGAGGCAGCAACGCAACCAGCTGCACCTCTGTGCCACCCGCACAACAGGGAAAGCATCAGCGTATCAATAAAACTGATGGATCCTTATGGAGCCACATAGTCTAATCTATAAAGCATAAATTAGAAATAAACAAGAAAATGCTGGGAACTTTCAGCACGTCAAGAAGCAAGTATGGAGAAAGAAGCAGAGTTAACATTTTAATTCAATGACCTTTCATCGTGTACATGGACTTCAGTAAGGCGCTCGACAAGGTTCCACATGGTAGGCTGCTCTGGAAGGTTAGATCACATGGGATCCAAGGAGAGATAGCTGCATAGATAACAAATTGTCTCCATGGAAGGAAGCAGAGGGTGATGGTGGAAGGTTGCTTCTCAGACTGAATGCCTGTGGCTAGTGATGTGCCTCAGGGTTCGGTGCTGGGCCCGTTACTGTTTGTCATCTACATCAATGCTTTGGATGAGAACATAAAGGGCAAGATTAGCAAGTTTGCTGATGATACTAAAGTTAGTGGTTTTGCAGATAGTGAAGATGGTTGTGAATGATTACAGCAGGATCTGGATCGATTGGCCAGGTGGGCGGAGGAGTGGTTGATGGAATTTAATACAGAGAAGTGTGAGGTGTTGCATTTTGGGATGTCGAACAAGGGCAAGACCTGCACAGTAAATGGTAGGCCTCTGGGTAGTGTTGTAGACCAGAGGGGTCTAGGAGTACAGGTACATGGTTCCTTGAAGGTCAAGCACCATGTTATAGGAAAGGTATTGTCAAGCTTGAAAGGGTTCCATAAAGTTTTACGAGGATGTTGCCAGGACTAGAGGGTGTGAGCTATAGGGAGAGATTGAGTAGGCTGGGTCTTTATTCCAAGGAGCGCAGGAGGATGAGGGGAGATCTTATAGAGGCATACAAAATCATGAGAGGAATAGATCGGATAGATGCACAGAATCTTTTGCCCAGAGTAGGGGAATTGAGGACCAGAGGACATAGGTTCAAGGTGAAGGGGAAAAGATTTAATAGGAACCTGAGGGGTAACGTTTTCACACAAAGGGTGTGAATGGGACACAAAGGGTAGCGTATGGGACAAACTACCAGAGGAGGTAGTTAAGGCTGGGACTATCCCATTATTTAAGAAATAGTTAGACAGGTACATGGATAGGACAGGTTTGGAGGGATATGGACCAAACGCAGACAAGTGGGACTAGGGTGGCTGGGACATTGTTGGCCAGAATGAGCGAGTTGGGCCAAAGGGCCTGTTTCCACACTGTATCACTTTAGGACTCTATAACCTAATCTGAAAAAAGATCATCGACCTGAAATGTTAACTCAGTTTTCATGTTCACAGAAGCCACTCATGTCAGATTTTCAGCATCTGCAATACTTCATTTTTGCATGATAAATTAATTCTTATGTATGCACAAAAGCAATATAAATGTAAGGAAAGGCAGATGTGATTAGAGAGGAGGAGGGATAAAAGGCAGAATATATTTACAGAAATTGGAGCACCAACACTAATTAAATTCTGAATGAACTGTATTGCACATTTATAAAATTAAATTCTCAGGGTCAAAGAGGTTGATTGATAGTAATTATGACTTACCACAGAAGAAAATTCCTTTACATTTGAATGTCTCAGTCCTCCTATTTAGTTTAGTTTTTTTAGTTTTAGACAAAGCGCGGAAACAGGCCTCGGCCCACTGAGACCAGCAATCCAGCATATTAACACTATCCTACTCACACTAGGGTCAATTTACATTTATACCAAGACAATTACCCTATAAACCTGTACGTTGGAGTGTGGGAGGAAACCGAAGATCTTGGAGAAAACCCACGGGGTCACGGGGGAGAACGTACAAACTCCGTGCAGATGGCACCCGTAGTCGGGATCGAACCGGGGTCTCCGGTGCTGCAAGCGCTGTAAGGCCGCAACTCTACCACCGTGCCGCCCTTGTATTTTCCACCTCCATCAGTGGGGATCTATTAGGTAACCACCGCAACTTGCATGCATTTCAATTCTTCCACCTGAGCAAGGTAATGTTTAAACGCAGCTTAAAAAAGACAGTGGTGCCCCGGTAGAGTTTTTGCCTTAAAGCGTCATAGACCCATGTTCGATCCTGACTATGGGTACTGCCTGTACAGAGTTTGTACATTCTCTTTGTGACCATGTGGGTTTTCTCCAGGTGCTCCGGTTTCCTCCCACATTCCAAAGACGTGCAGGTTTGTAGCTCAATTGACTTCTGTAAATGATCCCAAGTGTGTCGGATAAAGCTATTAGTGTACAGATGATCATTGGTCGGCACGGACTCGGTGAACCGAAGGGCTTGTTTTCACGCTGTATCTCTAAACCAAACTAACCCAAGACACAAAACGCTGGAGTAACTCAGCAAGTCAGGCATGATAGACACAAAACGCTGGAGTAACTCAACGGGACAGGCAGCATCTTGGGATAGAAGGAATGGGTGACGTTTTGGGTCAAGATCCAGTCCTTCAAATCAGGCATCATCTCTGGAGGTCATGAATAGGCGACCTTTCGGATCGGGCCCCTATTTCAGACCCAGTCTGTAGAAGCGATCTGTTGTGCAGCTGGGATCTTGGACTACATTTAACTGTGTAATGCTGCTACCCGAGCTTCTCAACGCTGGTTGAATGTTACTTCACATCTAAAGTACAGTTAATTACATTAAAGACCCAGGCAACTGAAAACAGTGCTGCTCTTGGCACTCTGCCATTTATTCCCTCAGCCACAATCTCATTAAATACAGAGTGAGTGGGGGAAATACAGAACGCTCCCTCAAGAACATAATATCAAATTGCTTTCTTGTAGTTGTAATCGCTGATTGTTTTTTTCCCTTTTTAAAACATGGGGGGGAAATATAATGCACAATGCTCATTCTATCCTGGTGGGCATTGGAAATTAACCACAAATACATGTTATTAACGTGATGTATCTTATAATTGTGTACATGTACAAGGAACCCTCCCCCTATCACAATGAAGGCTTGTTGACAGTAAAATTTCCCTTTTCAGTTGCCAAATTCAGTTCACTCGATATATTTTTTAACCATAAGACATAGGAGCAGAATTAGGCCATTCGGCCCATCGAGTCTTGCTCCGCCATTTGATCCTGGCTGATCTATTTCTCCTGCCTTCTCCCCATAACATGACTAATCAAGAACCTATCAATCTCTACTTTAAAAATACCCAATATCTTGTCTTCCACAGAAATTCCTCCTCATCTCCTTTCTAAAAGAACATCCTTTAATTCTGAGGTTATGATATCTGGTCCTAGATTCCCCCACTGGTGGAAACATCCTCTCCATATCCACTCTATCCAAGCCTTTCACGATTCTGTAAGTTTTATTGAGGTCCCCCCCTAATGATGTTTGCCGTGGACACTGTGCAATTAATTCCACAGATTCACCACCCTCTGGCTCAAGAAATGTCTTCTTACAATCTAGCAACACCAGGCGGGGTTAAGCCGTTGACACATACTCATAAGTGTGGTGCTGTGCAAGTCTTCAGCCATGATAACATTGAATGGCAGTGCTGGCTCGAAGTGCCGAATGGCCTACTCCTGCACCTATTGTCGATAGTCAGTCACCCCAAACCTCCACTTAATCATTCTTTGAGGCAAAGTTTAGAAGTTTTTTAAACTGCATCCAGCGGAGAACAAAGGGCTTTGTTAATGCCTGCCCTGCTCAGTCATCGTTCATTTGCCTGTTTAATTTAACAGACATGAACCAGAGGCACAAAACAGCACTCATAACTAGTGCCCTTCAATTCTAATGCAAATCAAAATGGATACATGTCTATGTTGTCAAAATCTCAGAAACGTATGTTGGAAATCTGAAATACATGTTCTGCAGGGGAGGCTTTTTCCTTGACTTAAAACATTAATAACTCTGTTTCTCTTGCTCTGTTGTTGCCTGAGTGTTTCCAGCCCTACCTGGTTCTTGGGTAAGAGGTCAAGACCTTTTCCCCCAGGGTAGAAATGTCAAGGACTACAGGGCAGGGCTTTAAGGTAAGAGGAGCAAAGTTTAAAGGAGATGTTATATGATGGAACTGCAGATACTGGTTTATATCAAAGATTGACACAAAGTGCTGGAGTAACTCAGCGGGTCAGGCAACATCTCTGGAGAAAATGGATAGGTGACGTTGCAGGTCGGGACCTTCCATCTGAAGAAGGGTCCCGACCCAAAACGTCACCTGTCCATTTTCTGCAGATACGTTGCTTGACCCGCTGAGCTACTCCAGCACTTTGTGTCTTTAAAGGTGATGTTTTGAGCAGGTTTTTTTAAACAAAGTGGTGAGTGCTTGGAATATGCTGCTAAATGTTGTGGTGGTGACATTTTTTAGAGGCTTTTAAATGGGCTGAGTATAGAAGCTGGGATGTAATGTTAAAATTGTACAAGGCATTGGTGAGACCAAATCTGGAGTATGGTGTACAATTTTGGTCGCCCAATTATAGGAAGGATGTCAACAAAATAGAGAGAGTACAGAGGAGATTTACTAGAATGTTGCCTGGGTTTCAACAACTAAGTTACAGAGATAGGTTGAATAAGTTAGGTCTTTATTCTCTGGAGCGCAGAAGGTTAAGGGGGGACTTGATAGAGGTCTTTAAAATGATGAGAGGGATAGACAGAGTTGATGTGATCAAGCTTTTCCCTTTGAGAATAGGGAAGATTCAAACAAGAGGACATGACTTCAGAATTAAGGGACAGAAGTTTAGGGGTGACATGAGGGGGAACTTCTTTACTCAGAGAGTGGTAGCGGTGTGGAATGAGCTTCCAGTGGAAGTGGTGGCGGCAGGTTCGTTGGTATCATTTAAGAATAAATTGGATAGGCATATGGATGAGAAGGGAATGGAGGGTTATGGTATGAGTGCAGGCAGGTGGGACTAAGGGAAAAAAGTTGTTCGGCGCGGACTTGTAGGGCCGAGATGGCCTGTTTCCGTGCTGTAATTGTTATATGGTTATATGGTTATATGGCACATGGGTATGATGGAATGGAGAGATATGGATCATGTGCAAGCAGATTAAGATGAACTTAGCTTGGTATCATAAGATCATGTGATAGTAACAGAATTAGGCAATTTGGCCCATCAAATCTACTTGGCCATTCAATCATGGAGGATCTATCTCTCCCTCCTAACCCTATTCTCCTGCCTTCTCCCCATAACCTCAGACACCAGTACTAATCTATCTCTGCCTTAAATATATCCACTGACTTGGCCTCCACAGCCTTCTGTGGCAAAGAATTCCATAGATTTACCACGCTCTGACTAAAGAAATTCCTCCTCATCTCCTTTCTAAAAGAACATCCTTTAATTCTGAGGCTATGATCTCTAGTCCTAGACTCTCCCACTGGTGGAAACATCCTCTCCACATCCACTCTATCCAAGCCTTTCACGATTCTGTAAGTTTTATTGAGGTCCCCCCCTAATGATGTTTGCCGTGGACATTGTGGACAAAAGTGCCTATTCCTGCGCTGTGCTGCTCTATGTTGGTGAAAAAAAAATCTTGATTGCTGTGTTTAGCAATTATACTTCATACAATAAGTCACAGGCCTCTCTTCGCACTGCCATTCAATGTGGTCATGGCTGAAGACTTGCACAGGCCTCTCTTAGATCATCAATGTTTTTAATACTATTTTAATGAGCAGGTTACACAGGTGACCTACTCACTTTTCTACAAATGGCACTATAGGTCAAGGTCACTGGTAATGAATCCACCGTCTCGATATTTGGTAAAAAGTAATATCCATGTCTGGTCTTCAGAAATGCAGCATGGATATGTGGACACGATAAGAAAATTGTCTGTCGTTTGGAAGAGTTATTTACATGGGCAATTAGCCTGCGGCTCAAAGCATTACTTACTATTTTATTTTGTATCCCGTTTTGAGGATTGTGCAAAATGCAAACCACCAATGAAACAAAAAATACGTACAACTTGAGAATTTTTAAATAGTGAGAAACCAGGAGTACAAAGGGAACTGTGTAGGGAGGAACTGCAAATGCTGGTTTAAACCAAATATAGACACAAAAAGCTGAAGTAACTCAGCGGGACAGGCAGCATCTCTGGAGAAAAGGAATGGGTGACGTTTCGGGTTGATAAAGAGACTTAGTAGGTTCACGTACATAAATCATTTAACAGGTCATGGTTAATACTGAAAATAATGGAGAGCAGAGAATAAATGTTCTGCTACAAAGCTCTGGTCAGAATACACCAAAATTCCATTCACAATTCTGGGAACACCATCATTTAAAATACACTTGGACAGGCACATGGATACGAAAGATTAGAAACATAGAAACATAGAAATTAGGTGCAGGAGTAGGCCATTCGGCCCTTCGAGCCTGCACCGCCATTCAATATGATCATGGCTGATCATCCAACTCAGTATCCCGTACCTGCCTTCTCTCCATACCCTCTGATCCCCTTAGCCACAAGGGCCACATCTAACTCCCTCTTAAATATAGCCAATAAACTGGCCTCGACTACCCTCTGTGGCAGGGAGTTCCAGAGATTCACCACTCTCTGTGTGAAAAAAGTTCTTCTCATCTCGGTTTTAAAGGATTTCCCCCTTATCCTTAACCTGTGACCCCTTGTCCTGGACTTCCCCAACATCGGGAGCAATTTTCCTGCATCTAGCCTGTCCAACCCCTTAAGAATTTTGTAAGTTTCTATAAGATCCCCTCTCAATCTCCTAAATTCTAGAGAGTATAAACCAAGTCTATCCAGTCTTTCTTCATAAGACAGTCCTGACATCCCAGGAATCAGTCTGGTGAACCTTCTCTGCACTCCTTCTATGGCAATAATGTCCTTCCTCAGATTTGGAGACCAAAACTGTACGCAATACTCCAGGTGTGGTCTCACCAAGACCCTGTACAACTGCAGTAGAACCTCCCTGCCCCTGTACTCAAATCCTTTTGCTATGAAAGCTAACATACCATTCGCTTTCTTCACTGCCTGCTGCACCTGCATGCCCACTTTCAATGACTGGTGTACCATGACACCCAGGTCTCGCTGCATCTCCCCTTTTCCTAGTCGGCCACCATTTAGATAATAGTCTGCTTTCCTGTTTTTGCCACCAAAATGGATAACCTCACATTTATCCACATTATACTGCATCTGCCAAACATTTGCCCACTCACCCAGCCTATCCAAGTCACCTTGCAGTCTCCTAGCATCCTCCTCACAGCTAACACTGCCCCCCAGCTTAGTGTCATCCGCAAACTTGGAGATATTGCCTTCAATTCCCTCATCCAGATAATTAATATATATTGTAAATAGCTGGGGTCCCAGCACTGAGCCTTGCGGTACCCCACTAGTCACTGCCTGCCATTGTGAAAAGGACCCGTTTACTCCTACTCTTTGCTTCCTGTTTGCCAGCCAGTTCTCTATCCACATCAATACTGAACCCCCAATGTCGTGTGCTTTAAGTTTGTAAACTAATCTCTTATGTGGGTCCTTGTCGAAAGCCTTCTGGAAGTCCAGATACACCACATCCACTGGTTCTCCCCTATCCACGCTACTAGTTACATCCTCGAAAAATTCTATAAGATTCGTCAGACATGATTTACCTTTTATAGGGATGTGGGCCAAATGTGGGTAAATAGGGCTAGCTTAGATGGGGCACACTGGTTAGCGTGGGTGAGTTGGGCCGAAAGGCCTGTTTCTGTGCTGCATGGCTCTATGACTCCTTAGGTAGAATAGTTTGGCATTGAAATGAGTGTACAGTTGGTTGCTGAGAGCGGCATCTAAATTACACGAAAAAAATTACGACAAACTTGCGAAAAGTAACATTGAGTTCACTGTAATTCATGAAGTTTAGAGGTGGTCTGATCAATATTTTCAAAGTTTTAAGGGAAACATAAGTAAATGGAGAGAATCCTTTTCCATTGGGTGTTGGGGAACACAATACTAGATGGCACATTAAAAAAAATTGAATCAGACCTTTCATTAGGAAAGGTTTCTATGTGTGGAGGATGGTAGAATCATTGAAGAATGTCTGAAGAATCATTGAAGAATAGAGTGTGAAGAAGGGTTTCGGCCCGAAATGTTGCCTATCTCCTTCGCTCCATAGATGCTGCTGCACCCGCTGAGTTTCTCCAGCATTTTTGTGTACCTATGGTAGAATCATTGAATTCTCTTCCACTAAAGAATAATTAAAGCTTAGTCGACAGTCAACCTTAAATGTGTTTATTTTTACCTGAGGTATTATTATAAATGGGGCAATGGCTGGCGTATGAATTGGATCACAAATCAGCTTGCTGAGTGGCTAAATAGCCCAATTCTGTCTCGGACTTCTGTATGCAAATTCAAACATCTGGCAGTGGTGTATTCATTAAAATGTGTAAAGTCACAAAGTGCCTGCAGTATTTTGTTTAAGATATTCAGTGAGAGAGAAAAAAAATGTTTTCCAACTGTATGTATAGTTACTGTTATATTTACATAACTACAACTATGGAAAAATATGTCGATGCTTCTTGTTCAGGGGTAAACAATTAGACAGAGCAAATTGGCAATGCTGTGGAGTGAGGAGAAGGGAGAGGAGAGACAAAAGAACCAGAGGAAGTAGGGCTTTGAACAGAACACTGTAATCAATGAAAAGACGCAAAGTGCTGGAGTAACCAGAGGGGTCAGGCAGTATGTTTAAGAAGGAACTGCAGATGCTGGAAAATCGAAGGTACACAAAAATGCCGGAGAAACTCAGCGGGTGCAGCAGCATCTATGGAGCGAAGGAAATAGGCAACGTTTCGGGCCGAACCCCTTCTTCAGACTGATGAGGGGTGGGGGGAGGCGGGGAGAAGAAAGGAAAAAGGAGGAGGAGCCCAAGGGCTGAGGGAGAGCTAGGAAGGGGAGGAGACAGCAAGGGATAACAGAATTGTGAGAATTCAATGTTCATGCCCCCAGGATGCAGACTCCCCAAGCGGAATATGAGGTGCTGTTCCTCCAATTTCCGGTGGTGCTCACTCTGGCCATGGAGGAGACCCAGGACAAAGTGGTCGGATACGGAATAGGAGGGGGAGTTGAAGTGCTGAGCCACCGGGAGGTCAGGTTGGTTAATGCGGACCGAGCGGAGGTGTTTCGGCGAAACGACCGGCAAGCCTACGCTTGGTCTCACCAATGTATCTCTGGGGAACATGGATAGGTGACGTTTCAGGTCAAGAGTCTGCATCAGTGAGGTATGCGTACATGGCTGAAGATGGAACCCCTATGGAATGATTTGAAACAAAGAGCAGGGACAAGGGTCTCAAGGTGAGCAAGGAAAAATATTAGAGAAATCTGTGGCTAGAGAATAAATAATTAGCACAATGGCAAGTTGTTCCTTGCACATTTACAGAGGTGTGAATTGTGCAGTCTGAAACAGTGCTCTAAAAATGATACTTGCTTCAATTAAAATAACTATGAATGCTAACAAATGATTGTATGCCATTGTGGTTTTATTATTGATGACTGGTTACTGTGGCACCTCTTCTGGTTGACTTTCATGTTAAAATGTGCAGGCATTACCAGCTGTGCTTCAGCATCAAAGAGTTCCCTTTTACCTATAAACCCCAACTGCGAGAACTCCAGAATCATCCAGTCTTCTGAGGAAAGTTGAAGTGCAAAGTTTTTCATGGTGCTGAAGTAATGATCTTTGGCAACTATGTCGTCTTCAAGCTGTAGAGAAGCACAACAAAGAATTAGCTCTGTATTGCCTCAAGTGCAATGCATCGTGCCTCAAAAGCACAACTTGCGGGAGCATGAGAAAACAAAGACAATGTTGGGCAAAACCTCAAAACAGCATCTACACGCACAACAATTAAAATCTTTGCTGGCTTTCTCTTAGGGCTGAATGCAACTGCAGTGGAACTATTTATATCTCAGTATATCCAGAGGCAGAATAATGAAGGGGATGCGAGCAGCTTGGAGGAGATCAGTCTTGATATGAAAAGTGGGGAGCTGGAGCAGTTTGACTGGGATGGGCTAAGCTTTCATCCAGAGCTTTCAAGATGATCAGCTATCCTGCATTAACCAATTAGCAACACAAATCTATATATAGGATGACAACAGATAATGATTCAGAAGTATGAATTCAGCAGTCTGAAGAAGGGTCTCGACTCAAAACGTCACCCATTACTTCTCTCCAGAGATGCTTCCTGTCCTGCTGAGTTACTCCAACACTTTGTGTCTACCTATGATTCAGAATATATTGGCCATTAAGAAGATTATTACTGTACTAAACATTTAGATGAAGCATAGACAGTGTTTCAGACGTGTATATACCATGGCAACTTTATTTACTGCCATCAGCACAATCCTTCTCCTTCTCAGATAATTCACTAACTTTTCCTTAATACAGCCCATCCATTTCCCATGGTAGCAAGTTCCATACCAGCTTTCTCATGGTAAATAGGATTTCTTCTGATTACGATGAAGATATATAACATATAACATATAACAATTACAGCACGGAACCAGGCCATCTCGGCCCTTCTAGTCCGTGCCGAACACTTACTCTCACCTAGTCCCATCCATCTGCACTCAGACCATAACCCTCCATTCCTTTCCCATCCATATACCTATCCAATTCATTTTTAAATGATAAAAACGAACCTGCCTTCACCACTTCCACTGGAAGCTCATTCCACACAGCTACCACTCTCTGAGTAAAGAAGTTTCCCCCTCATGTTGCCCCTAAACCTTTGTCCCTTAATTCTCAAATCATGTCCTCTTGTTTGAATCTTCCCTACTCTCAATGGAAAAAAGCTTATCCACGTCAACTCTGTCTATCCCTCTCATAATTTTAAAGACCTCTATCAAGTCCCCCCTTAACCTTCTGCACTCCAAAGAATAAAGACCTATCTTGTTCAAATAGACACAAAAAGCTGGATATAACTCAGCGAGACAGCATCTCTGGAGAGAAGGAATGGGTGACGTTTCAAGTCGAGACCCTTTTTCAGACCCGAATCTTCTGATTAACCTGTGACTAATCTAGTGACTCCAATCTTAAGCTTCACCACAAGAGGAAACACTCCTATGTTAGTTCTGTTCACTCAATTTTAAATCCCTCAATCCTGGCCTGGTCATTTAAATTTTTTTTTGATTCAGCTTGGAAGCAGGCTCTTCATCCACTGAGTCCGCGCCGACCATCAATCACTAGTTCGCACTAGTTTTGTGTTATCCCACTTTTTCATGCACTCCCTACATACGAGGGACAATTTACAGAGGCCAACTAACCTATAAACCCACAAATCTTTGGGATGTGGGAGGAAACCAGAGCATCTGGCAGAAACCTGGTGGTTACAGGCAGAACGTGCAAACTCCACACAGACAGCACCCGAGATGAGGGTCGAGCGCGGGTCTCTCATGCTGTGAGACAGCAGCTCAATGCATGTTCCAATTGGCTGTAACTCATCTCTGTGTTACAAGTCTTTAACAGGACTAAAATGATTGTGAAATGCTTTTCGAAGGCCAGAGATTATAAAGACACCATATACATTCCTTTTTCCTTCCATGCTCTTTGTTAAGACTCCTCTGCCTCCACTCTGTGCTGCTCCTTTTCCTTGTGGGTATGTTCTTACATTTATTGTACATCCTCGTAAATTGGTTTCTGCGCCCTCTCCAATATCTCTGCATCCTTAATAGCAACACAAGGATCTACCATCTGCATTCGATACGAGATTAGTGTGATTTTTTTATCTTATGCTTTAATTCTGTCCCTCCAGCAAGAAAGCCCAAGGCTTGGCTAAACCTTTTTTTAAATGGCCCTTGGGGGAGAATGTTGTAATTAATCATGTACAGAACATGCCAGAGTTACTGTACAATTAAGCTAATTAATGAGACTGAGCCTGGAAATTAACCACAGTTACAATGGCATCTGGAGCGCAAACTATTGGTACATGTTTTTTTAAAAGGAAAAGACAGAATCAATGACAAATGAGTTAGTGAGATGTAATAGTGAAGTGCGATTGTATTGCTGTCCACAGCTGATCAGCTGCCTTATTAGGAATAAATTAGATCGTTCAGTCAATACTCGTAAATCTCTCTTGGTCTCATTCACAACAAGTTAGGATGACTTGTGTACTAAATAAAATGTCACAATTGTGCAGTTGGTACACATTGTTACACCGGTGATGGACAGACCGATTATGTATGGTGACGGATTGCCTTCAGTCTAGCAGGCTCTGTGGGGGTGAGGCTCTTGCAAGTCACTTCAGCTGCAGTGCCATTCAAATACACTGCTGACTCAATCCTTTGGGAAGGGGCAAGACTCTTTCAGGGCAGCACGGCAGTGCAGCGGTAGAGTTACTGCCTTAGAGTGCTTACAGTGCCACAGATCCGGGTACTTTCCCGACAATGGGTGCTGTTTGTACGGAGTTTGCACGCTCTCCCTGTGACCGCGTGGGTTCTCTTCGGTTTCCTCCCACAAGACGTACAGGTTTGTAGGTTAATTGGTTTGGGTTTGTATACTTGGTATACGTGTAAACTGTCCCTAGTGTGTGTGCAGGCTTATATTAATGTGCTGGGATCGCTGGCGTCACGGACTCAGTGGGCCGACGGGGCCTGTATCCGCACTGTATCTTTAAACTAAACTAATCTCTTTGAAGCTCTGTCCTGGGTCCAGCACATTGGCGCAATCATAAAGGAAGCTCATCAACGCCTCTTAAAGATTCAGTAGATATGGAATTGTCGGACAAATACTCTGTTGAACCTCTGCAGGTATACAGTGGAGAGCATATCGACTGGTTGCATCGTGGCCTGGTTCAGCAACTTGAACACCCAGGAACAAATAAGATTACCCTGGGTGGCCGACACTGCCCAGTCGGTCATTGGTACTCCCCACCATCGGAAGGATCTATGAGAGGCAACGTCTCAAAAAGGCAGCCTATAAAACCATAGACCTACACCACCCTGGCCAAACTCTCATTTTGCTCCTACCATCAGAAATAAGGTACAGGACCCTGAAACCCAGATCCAAGAATAGCCGTGTAGGAAAGAACTGCGGATGTTGGTGTGGCGCCTTCACGCCCACGTTGGTTTTGCATGCAGCCTGTTACTGCTGACGACTTGCTAGCAGCCTCACGAGAAGGCCCAGCCACAAGAGCTCCATAACAACTCCAAGGTCAGACGTGCTCATTGGCCTTATGGGCCTGTCCCACTTTGGCCGTCAGTAACGCGACAGGCCGGTGGCGCGCGAAGATTTAGTGCAGGAGGACGTCCGCACTCCTCCACGCCACGCCACACCACTCCATGCGCTCGTCCCGCGCCACCCACGCGCTACCCACACGCTAGCAGGTCGCGTAAATGGCGCGCGAATGACGACCAAGTGGGACAGGCCCTTTATCACCACGTGCTAGGCTTACGCTGTCAAGACGCTGCATACGCCATCAAGACGCTGCATACACCATCAAGGCGCTGTGTACGACCGCAATGCGCTTGCGTGCCGACAGGCCGTTGGCACGCAAAGATTTTGGACACTATCAGATTTTCGGAGCCCCGCGCGATGTCGGGACCAGCCCCGCACAACTCCACGCTTCTAAGTGGGACCGGCCCCGCGCGGCCATACGGTGCCCGTACGCCTAAAGCGACCACGTTTGGTCGCGCCAAACGCATGCAATCGCATGCAAGTGGGACAGGCCCTTAAGACCAGTGGGAGAACTAGGAAGGGGGAGTGGATGGAGAAAGAAAGCAAGGGCTATCTGAAGTTAGAGAAGTCAATGTTCATACCCCTGGGGTGTAAACTACCCAAGAGAAATATGAGGTGCTGTTCCTTTTAAGAAATAACCTATTCAAGAATAGCTTCTTTCCAATACCATCAGGTTCTTGAACATCACATAACACTAACCTCAGCAACTATGAACTTCTATGATTGTCTTTGGTTGCACGAATGACTTCATTTGTTTCGCACTATTACAAATTTATTGAATTTAAAAAAAATATTGTACATTATGTGGGTGTGTATGCTTTTATAGCCAGTTAATTTGCTGCAAGTGAGACTTCCATTGTTCTATTGTAGGGACATAACAATTAAACACTGTTGACTACTCTGGAGTAACGGGAGATGTCACACAGCTACAGACTGATCCTTAAACTAATCTAACAGCCACAGTGTATAAAAGCTGTCTGCTGCCAATGGTGAGGTCCAGAATGTTGATGTTGGGGAATGTAAACATAGTAATAGCATTGAATGCCACTGTTATAGCATTTCTGGTTGGAAATTGGCTGACATGAGGAGCACTCACAGTGTCACCCACAAAACATCCCTTGCATGTTGACAAGACCTTGATCGAAGCAGATAAGACTGCTTCAATGCGCTCTTTGACTCCTAGGTCTCCAATGCTAGACTCTCATGTCTGGTTTACAAGCTGGCATTTTCTAAAATTCATTTGGTGGGCGTAGGCATTAGCGGTAAAGGGCCTGTCCCACCAGCACGCGATTGCATGCGTCTAGCGCGACCAAACAGAAGCGGAGTTCGCGCTGAGTTCACGCTAGGATCGCGGTAAGTACGCGCTAAGTACACGCAAAGTACGCGCAAAGTTCGCGCGTGACGTAATTTACGTCAAACTCACCAAGGCGGGCCGACTGAATTTGGATGTCGCACGGCGTAGAGTGGTGACATCATCGCGCAACAGCACGCCGGGGGGGTGATGTCATCGCGCAACGTCACGCGCTAGGCATACGCCGTCAAGACGCTGCGTACGCCGTCGAGACAGTCCGTTGACGTGCGGAATTTTCGAACAGTGCAAGATTTTTGGAGCCCCGTGGAATGTCGGGACCAGCTCCGCACAACTCCATACGCCTCCGCCGATCGAAGTGGGACCGGCCCCGCGAGGCCGTACGCCTCAAGCGACCACGTTTGGTCGCGCTAGACGCATGCAATCGCATGCTGGTGCGACAGGCCCTTAAGGCCAGAATTAATGTCCATCCCTATCCACCCTTGGTTTATGTGGTGATGAGCTGCCCTGTGAAGCAAGTGTCCGGGCAAGATGCATCAGGAGTGCCACGGAGCAGGGATCGCCAGCACTGTCACTCGGGAACAATGAAAGATCAGCAATGTTTTCCCCAGTATAGATGATGCATAGCTTACTGAGCAACATGAAGGTGATGGCCCCCATACATGCTCTGTCCTTGTCCTACACGGTGAATGAGGTCCGTGTGGAAGATTTCCGCAAAACCATGACATTTGCTTTACACTAAATTTCATAAGTTGCAGGAGCAGAATTAGGCCATTCGGCCCATAGTCTACCCCGCCATTTAATCATGGCAGATCTATCTTTCCCCTCAACCCCATTCTCCTACCTTCTCCCCATAACTCCTGACATCTGTACTGATCAAGAATTTATCATTCCCCACCTTAAAATTATCCATTAGCCTTCTGTGTATTAACAGTTAAGTATTATCAGTGAGTATTGGCCAGTATGAGATAGTCTCTACTCAGTGTTAAGACTTTTACAAACTAGTTTTACTATTGAATGTCGAGGCAGGTCTCATGCTAAACACACAGATGTTTATTTTTTTTATTTTTCAGGATGTAAAGTCAGAGGGTGGTGAATCTGCGGATTTCATTGCTGAGGAGGCCTTCTGTGAATGAATATTTTTAAGGCGGACCAGATAGTTTCTTGATTAGTATGGGTGTCAGGGGTTACGGAGTGCAGGAGAATGGGGATAGAAACATGGAAAATAGGTGCAGGCGTAGGCCATTCGGCCCTTCGGGCCAGCACCGCCATTCAATATGATCATGGCTGATCATCCAAAATCAGTACCCCGTTCCTGCTTTCTCCCCATATACCTTGATTCCATTAGCCCTAAGAGCTAAATCCAACTCTCTCTTAAACACATCCAGTGAATTGGCCTCCGCTGCCTTCCGTAGCAGAGAATTCCACAGATTCACAACTCTCTGGGTGAAAACATTTTTCCTCATCTCAGTCCTAAATGGCCTACCCCTTATTCTAAAACTGTGACCCCTGGTTCTGGACTCCCTCAACATCGGGAACATTTTTCCTGCATCTAGCCTATCCAATCCCTTTAGAATTTTATATGCTTAGAAAAGATACCCTCTCATCCTTCTAAATTCCAGTGAGTATAAGCCCAACCAATCCATTCTTTCATCATATGTCAGTCCCGCCATCCCGGGAATTAACCTGGTGAACCTACACTGCACTCCCTCAATAGCAAGAACGTCCTTCCTCAAAGTAGGAGACCAAAACTGCACACAATTCTCCAGGTGAGGTCTCACCAGGGCCCTGTACAGCTGCAGTAGGACCTCCTTGCTCCTATACTCAAATCCTCTTGCTATGAACGGCAACATGCCATTAGCTTTCTTCACTGCCTGCTGTACCTACATGCTTACTTTCAATGACTGATGTACAAGAACACCCAGATCTCGTTGCACCTCCCCTTTTCCTGATCTGACACCATTCAGATAATAGCCTTCGTGTTCTTGCCACCAAAGTGGATAACCTCATATTTACCCACATTATACTGCATCTGCCATGCATCTGTCCACTCACCCAACTTATTCAAGTCATCCTGCAGTCTCATATTTTATTTTTTATTTTTATTTATTTATTTATTCCGAACAAGTAAAGACATTAAAGACATTAATAGTAACAAAATCGAAATTATCAAACAATTGGACATTACAATCAATATTTACAAAGCAATGAAAAGAACAAAAGCAAAGTTCCAATGTGTCTGTACAAGCTCGAAAAGGAGTGAGAAGAAGAATAACTTATTTAAATCTCACCCCTTTTCCCCAACACTTCTACCATGTTTAAAAATCAATTAATTAATAATAATAATACTACCCTAGGCAATTTCCCATAATACCTACAGACATATATATACATACAACTATGATTGTTGTTTGAGAACAGGTTCATCGCATCCTCATCGCAGTTCACACTGCCACCCAGCTTTGTGTCATCCACAAACTTGGAGATACAGGGTACTACATTTAATTACCTCATCTAAATCGTTAATAGATATTGTAAATAACTGGGGTCATAGCACTGAACCTTGCTGCACCCCACTAGTCACTGTTTGCCATTCTGTTAATCCTACTCATACTTTAGGACCTGTTAATCCTACTCTTTGCTTCCTGTCTGCTAACCAGTTCTCTATCCATGTCAATACCCTATCCCCAAATACCATGTGCTCTAATTTTGCAAATTAATTTCTTGTGTGGGACCTTGTCGAAGGTTTTTTGAAAGTCCAGATACACCACATCCACTGGCTCTCCCTTATCCATTCTACTTGCTACATCCTCAAAAAAAAATCCAGATTAGTCAAACATGATTTCCCCTTCATAAATCCATGCTGACTTTGACCGAACCCATCACAGCTTTCCAAATGTGTGAAGGAAATATAGATCAGTGATGATTGAATAGTGGAGTAGACGAGGGGTCAAATGGCCTAATTCTGCTCCTATCACTTATGAACTTATAGTATGCTGCCCTCTTGAAACGCCAACTTATACCACACAAGTACTTTGCATGAAGGTACCTTCACTGTCGAGTTTTGACCCAGTGATGACAAAAGAATGATAATACAATTCCAACTCAAGACAGGAGGAAACATCATGTTAATTTTCAATATTCTGTCCTCTTTCAGCTTACCAAAGCACAGAGAATTTTCTATATATGCATAAAAACATAGAAAATAGGTGCAGGAGTAGGCCATTCGGCCCTTTGAGCCAGCACCATTCAATACAATCATGACAGATCATACAAAATCATTACTCCGTTCCTGCTTTTTCCCTATATCCCTTATTTCCTTTAGCCCTGAGCTAAATCTAACTCTCTCTTGAAATATTTACCCTGTGATTAATAGCACAGCCACATTTTCTATGAATTGTTCACTAGATGGAAATTATTATTGCTCTCAGTATCATCTCAAAGGATAGCAAAGACATAAATTCTCAAATTATTTCATCTGGCTTGCTGATGATATCTCTTAAGCTACATATACCTTCAAACTTGGGATTCCATCAAAACATTTATTTTATCTCTTAAAATCCCCTCTTTCATCCAGTCTTCGGTATCTAGGACTGTTTTTGATAAGTGGGAGAGTCTAGGACCAGAGGTCATAGCCTCAGAATTAAAGGATGTTCTTTTAGGAAGTAGATGGAAAAATGTCTTTAGTCAGAGGGCGGTGAATCTGTGGAATCCTTTGCCACAGAAGGCTGTGGAGGCTAAGTCAGTGGATATTTTTAAGGCAGAGATAGATAGATTCTTGATTAGTACAGGGGACAGAGGTTATGGGGAGAATGCAGGAGAAAGGGTTTAGGAGACATAGATCAGCCATGATTGAATGGCAGAGTAGACTAGATGGGCCGAATGACCTAATTCTACTCCTATCCCTTATGACCTTATGATAAGACTTCTGTGAAGTCCTTTGGGTCATTTTCTTGACATTAAAATACTACCCTTCCACTATCAACTATCCTTCGAGCAAGATGGCGTCCAAGCCAGGCGACGCTCTGAGCGCTGGTCTGTAATCATTCATTACAATTGCTCCACTCTTTTACTGACCACTGATTGTCATTATTTATAGTCTTTCCGTCGACTGGGCAGCACGCGACAACAGATCTTTTCACTGTACCTCGGTATACGTGACAATAAACTAAACTATATAAATAAAAGATCCAAAATCCCTCCATCCTCCTCCTCCCCCACTACAAGCGCCTTGAGTATTAGAAAGGCGCTATATAAATCCCATCCATTATTATTATTACAAGATGCTTCTTAAAACTTTCTTTATCCTCAAGCTTGGTCTTGTCTCGTCCCAATCTCTGCTCGTGTGCCTGTGTCAAACGTGTTCAATAACAAGCTTGTGAGGAAACATTGCACGTTTTATCAATTTAAACATTAATCCAAGTGTTGTGCCAGAATCAATATGGTTTACCTAAAGTGAGCCTACCATCAAGGTGAATTCTTGCTGTGCTTGATAATAGTGGATTGACGCAGTGGAAAGAAGGGGTTGAATTGGTCTTGTGAAGGTAACCACTGTGCAGTAGACCCACGCTCCAACATAGTACTTCGGGGCGGCACTGTGGCGCAGCAGTAAAGTTGTTGCCTCACAGCGTCACAGACCCGGGTTCGATCTTGACTATGGGTGCAGTCCGTACGGAGTTTGTACGTTCTATAAGACTGGATAGACTCGGCTTGTACTCGCTAGAATTTAGAAGATTGAGGGGGGATCTTATAGAAACTTACAAAATTCTTAAGGGGTTGGACAGGCTAGATGCAGGAAGATTGCTCCCGATGTTGGGGAAGTCCAGAACAAGGGGTCACAGTTTAAGGATAAGGGGGAAGTCTTTTAGGACCAAGATGAGAAAAACATTTTTCACACAGAGAGTGGTGAATCTCTGGAATTCTCTGCCACAGAAGATAGTTGAGGCCAGTTCATTGGCTATATTTAAGAGGGAGTTAGATGTGGCCCTTGTGGCTAAAGGGATCAGGGGGTATGGAGAGAAAGCAGGTACAGGATACTGAGTTGGATGATCAGCCATGATCATATTGAATGGCGGTGCAGGCTCCTGCAACTATTTTCTATGTTTCTATGTTTCTATCTGTGGCTGTGTGGGTTTCCTCCGGGTGCTCCGGTTTCCTCCAAAGACGGACAGGTTTGTCGGTTAATTGGATTCGGTAAAATTGTACGACTTGTCCCTAGTGTGCAGGATAGTGTTAGTGTACGGGGTGATCGCTGGTCGGCGCAGACTAAGCGGGCTGAAGGGCCTGTTTCCACGCTGTATCTCTATAGTCTAAAGGATCTACCATCCTGCACACCTTTCAGGCAGCTGGATGAACAACAACATTGGCACCAAGTTAACCTCCCACCTGCTCCTTTTAGTAACCGAGGACATGCGGTACCATGAAACTGCAGAGGGCAGGTAGAGTGCTGTTGCCAACAAAGGCGTTCATTACCTGAACATAGTAAATCCCCTTTTTCTGGGCATACATCATGAGGAAGCAATAATCCAAGTTCTGTTTTGTTCGCCATCTGAAAAATAACACACCGGTTGCCCTGAATGAACTGATTGATACATAATTAAAGCAGAATTATTCTAGCACAACAAAATCTTGAAATCCAGTGGCAGTGAATTCTATAGATATGTGCAGATGCTGGTTTAAACCGAAGATGGACACAAAATGCTGGAGTAACTCAGCGGGACAGGCGGCATCTCTGGAGAGAAGGAATGGGTGACGTTTCGGGCCGAGACCCTGCTTTAGACTGATGTCAGGGGAGAGGGAGATAGATAGATAAGGACGTGTAAGGTGTGAAAACAGGGCAAAGGGGGTAGAGAGCAAGGAAAATGCAGAATTACATTCTGTTAGCTCGGAAAACAAACGTGGCTGTGGTAGCGAGTCTGGGTTACACATGGTCGTAGAGTCGGAGAGCAGAAGAGGGGGAGCAGCGAGAGAGGATGTTGTTCCCAAATACCATAATTAACAGTACACACAGAAGGGCTCCACTACTATAGGCAGCGTGCACGAGGAAGTCAGATAGCCCCATGGACCACAGTAATTGCCTTTGGTCTCTTATCCAGCAGGGAGGCTAAGCTTTTTTCAACTGTGTTCACATGAATCAGGAATCATTTCTTTCATTTCCACCCAAACAAATCCTTGCTAACCACCCATTAAACCAACGCAAGGGGAACATTGGTACCTAAGCGTATTTCCTATGGTATCATTTTCCTAATTTCTGTTGAGGGAATAGTATATATTAGAATCATAATAGTTTCAAGTGCAGCAGTAGAATTGACGGCAATATGTCAGTGTTCACACTGTTTTGCTGGTCACATGGCTTCTCTGAATAGACCCAATCTCAAGTTGTTAAAGTAACTGCAGATGCTGTAAAATCGAAGGTGCTGGAGAAACTCAGCGAGTGCAGCAGCATCTAGGGAGCGAAGGAAATAGGCAATGTTTTGGGCCAAAGCCCTTCTTCAGACTGATCATCAGACTGACATCAGTCTGAAGAAGGGTCTACCCCCAATCTCAAGTTACAGGGCTTAGAGATAGTTTAGTTACGTTTAGTTTAGTATACGGAGTGGAAACAGGCCCTTCGACCCACCGAGTCGATCAGTGATCCCCGCACACTAACGCTATCCTGCACTAGGAATAATATTTACAATTTTACCTACCAGGAGTGTGGGCAGGAACTGGAGCACCCGGGGAAAAACCCACGCAGGTCATGGGGAGAATGTACAAACTCCATACAGACAGCACCCATTGTCAGGATCGAACCCGGGTCTCTGGCGCTGGATGAGCTATGGAGGTAGAGCTGCTGCCTCACAGCGCTAGAGAACCGGGTTCAGTCCTGACCTCCAGTGCTGTCTGTGTGGAGTTTGCATGTTTTCCCTGCGACTGCTTGGGCTTCCTTCGGGTGCTCTGGTTTCCTCCCCATCCCAAAGGTTAAATGATCTCTGCCAATTCACCCACCCCCCTTTGTGTAGGGAGTGGATGCGAATGTGGGATAATATGGAAACATAGAAACATAGAAACTAGGTGCAGGAGTAGGCCATTCAATATGATCATGGCTAATCATCCAACTCAGTATCCTGTACCTGCCTTCTCTCCATACCCCCTGATCCCTTTAGCCACAAGGACCACATCTAACTCCCTCTTAAATATAGCCAATGACCTCAACTGCCTTCTGTGGCAGAGATTCACCACTCTCTGTGTAAAAAATGATTTTCTCATCTCGGTCCAAAAAGATTTCCCCCTTATCCTTAAACTGTGGCCCCTTGTTCTGGACTTCCCCAACATCGGGAATAATCTTCCTGCATCTAGTAAATTTCTATAAGATCCCCCCTCAATCTTCTAAATTCTAGCGAGTACAAGCCGAGTCTATCCAGTCTTTCTTCATATGAAAGTCCTGCCATCCCAGGAATCAGTCTGGTGAACCTTCTCTGTACTCCCTCTATGGCAAGAATGTCTTTCCTCAGATTAGGGTTTAGTTTAGTAGAATTAGTTTGAAGGGGTGATCTGTGGTCAGCATGGACTCGATGGGCCAAACGGCCTGCTTCCATGCTGTATCTTTCAATCAATTGAATTAACCTCCTCTCTCCCCCTCCCCCCTTAGATTCTACCATTCAGCTGCGCACCAGGGACAATTTACAGTGGCCATTCACCTTCTAACGTGCACATCGTTAGGATGTGGGAGAAATGGGAGAATAGCACCCAGTGGAAGCGGGAACGGTCACTGGGAAAAAATGCAAACTCCACACAGACAGTGCCTGAGGTCAGGATTGAAGCTGGGCCTTTGATACTGTCAGGCAACAGCTCTACTGGTTGATACTAATCCAAATCAATATATCCAGCTTTACCTTATATCCTTTAATGCCTTTGGCTAAAGAAAATTCATCCACTCAGACTTAATATTAATGCCCAGCTGAGCTTTAACTCGTATCTACAGAGGACCTTCCAAACATCCACTGCCCTTTTACTAGAGGAAACTTTAATTTCTCGAGAAGCCTGGCTCTAATGTTAAAACTCTGCACCTAGCTTTGGATTTAGAAGTCAATGGAAATAGTTTCTCTCTATGGTCCCACCAGTTCCCCTTAAGGGCCTGTCCCACTTACACGATTTTTTCGAATTGTTCAAAATCCAGCGGCGAACAGAAAAAGGTACGACTCTTTGGGCGACTACTCACGACCGTACAGGCGTCACCCCGCGACACGTCGCCTGTATGGTCGTGGTGACGCCTGTTTCGTCACGAGCAGTCGCCCAGAGAGTCGTACCTTTTTCTGGTCGCCGCTGGATTTTCAAAATGGTGAAAGTTTTCGGGGACCTGCTGCAACTATGATGGGTGCCGGCAAGTTGCCGAAAAAAATCGCGTAAATGGGACAGGCCCTTCCTTGTCTTAAAAACTTTGATGAAATGACCCCACAGGATACAACACAGATTTATGTAACCTCGCCTCCTCAGAGTCCTGTGAATCAGCTCTGAGCTCAATGCATGACAATAGGGTAGCACAGTGTCTCAGCGGGAGAGTTGCTGCCTTACAGCGCCAGAGACCCAGGTCCGATCCTGACCACGGGTGGTAACTGAATGGAGTTTGCACGTTCGCCTCTTGACCTGCACGGATTTACTTCGGGAAGCTCCAGTTTCCTCCCACACGACAAAGACGTACAGATTTGCAAGCTAATTGGCTTGGTATAATTGTAAATTGTCCCTAGTGTGTGTAGGTTAATGTTAGTGTGCGGTGATCGCTGGCTGGTGCGGACTCATAGAAACATAGAAACATAGAAATTAGGTGCAGGAGTAGGCCATTCGGCCCTTCGAGCCTGCACCGCCATTCAATATGATCATGGTTGATCATCCAACTCAGTATCCCGTACCTGCCTTCTCTCCATACCCTCTGATCCCCTTAGCCACAAGGGCCACATCTAACTCCCTCTTAAATTTAGCCAATGAACTGGCCTCAACTACCCTCTGTGGCAGGGAGTTCCAGAGATTCACCACTCTCTGTGTGAAAAAAGTTCTTCTCATCTCGGTTTTAAAGGATTTCCCCCTTATCCTTAAGCTGTGACCCCTTGTCCTGGACTTCCCCAACATCGGGAGCAATCTTCCTGCATCTAGTCTGTCCAACCCCTTAAGAATTTTGTAAGTTTCTATAAGATCCCCCCTCAATCTCCTAACTTCTAGAGAGTATAAACCAAGTCTATCCAGTCTTTCTTCATAAGACAGTCCTGACATCCCAGGAATCAGTCTGGTGAACCTTCTCTGCACTCCCTCTATGGCAATAATGTCCTTCCTCAGATTTGGAGACCAAAACTGTACGCAATCTCGATGGACTAAACGGATTGTTTCTGCTCTGTATCTCTAAATCAAACTAACATCTGCTGCTACAAACTCACCAATTCATATTCAAGGATACGGTTACACCCTTGCAATAATGGACCTCTATAAAATGGACTAACTCAGCAGGTCAGGCAGCATCTCTGGAGAAAAGGAATGGGTGACGCCTTCTTCAGACTCAATTTGATCTATATTTGGTGGATACCAAAGATACCCTCCCTCTTTTCTCTCCCATCTCCACCTCTTTTCTTCCCACCAGCCCCCTACCCTCCGGTTGGCCCCACCTGCACTCTTACATATTTCCCCCCTCCCCTCCGCTCCAGCTACCTTCCTCGTCCTGGCTTCACAATCCGCAACTCTTCAACCCCGCCACACCTCCTGTTCTTATCTCTGGCCTTTGTTCCAACCATCTGCCTCGTCTGCGAATACCTGTTACCTGCCACTCTCTATCCTGCCCTTCCTCTTTGCCAGCTTTTTTCACCACCCCCCCCCCCCCCCCCCCCTTCTCCTCCACACACCATGAAGAAGGTTCTCGACTCTTCACTTATCTACGATCTCCAGAGATGCTGCCTGACCAGTTTGAGTAACTTCAGTACTTTGTGTCCTTTTGCTTAATGGCCAATGTAACACAATAGGGGGGAAAGCCTGTCAAATGCCATCATAATGGATATTAGATTCAAATAGTGTCGTTTATTTAAGTACTGATCTAGTAAAAAATAATCTTATATTGCTTCGTGCAGCTCCTGCGTTACTCAAGGACAACCTTTGTACTCGTATACTACATATTACTGCTCGAATGAGCAAGATGGCCGACATAAATCCACCAACATGTAACTAAATATGAACATCACCGACTCCATCATAGGAGACAATCTATCAACTATCCCCTCTCCCTTCACAGTTTTCCGACCAGTCTTACTGTCTCCGACTACATTTTCTCTCTGTTTGCTTTGTTACCTTTTTTCAACTAACAATGATCTATTTTACATTTGCCTTCATTTTTCAATACCCTTGGCGTTGTTTTCACACCTTACACTTCCTTATCCATGTATCTCCCACTCCCCTGACATCAGTCTGAAGAAGGGTCATGACGCAAAACGTCACCCATTCCTTCTCTTCAGAGACGCTGCCTGTCCCACTGAGTTACTCCAGCATTTTGTGTCTACCTTAAATATGAACATCCTCAAATTGACTTTCATGTTATAGGCCAGACCACGTGGAGTGCAGGAGAATACAGCGGATTCGAAGCAAAACAGATCTATGGAGAACGAACAAAGCTTCCTGCTACACTTGTAAAACAGATTCTCAATGACTCAGACCACCCAATTACTTTCATGTGCTGGAGGAACTCAGCGGGTCAGGCGGCATCTTGGGAGGGGATTGGCAAATTAAGTTCAGGGTTGGGACCATTCTTAAAAAAAAAGGACTGAACTATTTTGTGCATTTTTTTTAATACTCTCACAGCAAGTGAGATTTAAAAAAAATTTATGTTCACAGAATGTGAACCTCACTAGCAAGGCCTTCTTTCAGTAGATGGAGGAATTGGGAGTAGGGGATGGAGTCTTTACAGGAAACAGGGTGGGAAGACGTGTAGTCAAAATAGCTGTGAGATGCAGTAGGTTTGTAGGAGATGTCAGTCAATAGTCTCTCTCCTGTGATGGAGACGGTGAGATCCAGAAACGGTAGGGAGATGGCGGAGAAGGTCCAAGTGAACTGTTAGTGTAGTTTACGTACAGTGCGGAAACAGGCCCTTCGGCCCATTGAGTCCACGCCGACCAGCGATCCCCGTACACTAACACCACTACACACACGAGGGACAATTTATATTTATACCAAGCCAATTAGCCTACAAACCTGTACGTCTTTGGAGCGTGGGAGGAAGCCGGAGTTTCCCGTAGAACCCCCCCACGCAGTCACGGCGAGAACGTACAACCAGCACCCGCAGTCAGGATCGAACCTGGGTCTGCTGCGCAATAAGGCAGCAACTCTACCCCTGCGCTACCATGCTGCACCTATCTACGGGGACCCCTTTCGCTACTGGAGGCTGCTGAACCACATATAGCCCTTGATTGTTTGTTGGGAAGCTGGAGATCAGGGTAAGAAATCCCTCCCTCTCCAATATTTCTTGAGTTTCGCCCGCATACGAGGCCATGTGGGAATCATCAGCATTGGACCTGAATAAATAAATAGCATTAATAAAAATAGAAATTTAGAAATTAGGTGCAGGAGTAGGCCATTCGGCCCTTCGAGCCTGCACCGCCATTCAATATGATCATGGCTGATCATCCAACTCAGTATCCCGTACCTGCCTTCTCTCCATACCCTCTGATCCCCTTAGCCACAAGGGCCACATCTAACTACCTCTTAAATATAGCCAATCAACTGGCCTCAACTACCCTCTGTGCCAGAGAGTTCCAGAGATTAATAAAAATAATTTCTTCTTTTCCCGCTGGAGCTTTTGAATTGGAACCAGGAGAAGTGAGCACTATATTCGTGATCATTGTCGACAATATAGTCCCATAGATTAGGGAGAACCAGGCCTATCTTTGATTCATCTCTCAAGTGGTGGCACGGTGGCACAGCGATAGAGTTGCGGCATTACAGCGCCAGAGACCTGGGTTCGATCCTGACTACGGGTGCTGCCTGTACGGAATTTGTACGTTTTCTCCCTGACTGCGTTGGGATTTTTCTCCGGCTGCTCCGGTTTCCTCCCACACTCCAAAGACGTACACGTTTGTAGGTCAATTGGCTTATGTAAAAATAGTAAATTGTCTCTAGTATGTGTGTGTACCACACTGTTAGTGTACGGGGATCGCTGGTCAGTACTGACACGGTGGGCAGAAGGGTCTGTTTCCACGCTGTATCTCTAAACCCCCAAAATAAGAAACCAATCTGAAGAAGGGTCTCGACCTGAAACGACACCTATTCCTTTCCTTCCAGACCCGCTGAGTTACTCCAGCATCTTGTGTCTATCTTCGGTGTAAACCAGCATCCGCAGTTCCTTCCTACACAAACCAATCTAGAGAATGGATGTCAGTAAACGGTTTATCATGAAGGACATCACACTGAAATGTATCACTGCCCTAACCCATAGGACCTATATGTATCTCTTCCCAAAAGGGTACAAAGCAGATGGGGGATCAAAAACAGAATTCTACATTCAGAAATAGGAACCAATAACAGATGTTGGCTTCAACAACAAGAGCATGTTGAAGAGCATTCTGAAATCTGATCACAGGTTATACAAACTTAATTATTTTTAGCAAATCATTTATATATGAGATAAAAGTAGCAAAAATGTGTTTTATTACGAGCAGATTTAATGCTCAGTTCATGACTATGTCTTGATTTAATTTGACCAAGTACAGGAGATTTGAGTACAGGAGCAGGGAGGTTCTACTGCAGTTGTACAGGGTCTTGGTGGGGACCACACCTGGAGTATTGCGTACAGTTTTGGTCTCCTAATCTGAGGAAAGATATTCTTGCCATAGAGGGAGTACAGAGAAGGTTCACCAGACTGATTCCTGGGATGTCAGAACTTTCATATGAAGAAAGACTGGATAGACTCGGTTTTTTACTCGCTAGAATTTAGAAGATTGAGGGGGGATCTTATAGAAACTTACAAAATTCTTAAGGGGTTGGACAGGCTAGATGCAGGAAGATTGTTCCCGATGTTGGGGAAGTCCAGGACAAGGGGTCACAGTTTAAGGATAAAGGGGAAATCCTTTAGGACCGAGATGAGAAAAACATTTTTCACACAGAGAGTGATGAATCTGTGGAATTCTCTGCTTGTGGCTAAAGGGAGAGAAGGCAGGTACAGGATACTGAGTTGGATGATCAGCCATGATCATATTGAATGGCGGTACAGGCTCGAAGGGCCGAGTGGCCTACTCCTGCACCTATTTTCTATGTTTCTATGTTTCTAAGTATACCCAGGTCTTTGTAAATCTTTTAATTCAGCATGTTTTCATTTATTTGCGTGTCTTTTTAAAAGAAAATAAACTGTAGCAGAATACCTCAAATTGAATGAATACTCCAAATATCTCACAGAAACTATTACAAGCACATTTTTTAAAGCACGGTAATAGAGCTGCGAAAACCTCAAGGTTAATTTTCTTAACAACGTACAACGACCGCCATTCAAAGCAAATATGCCTAGGAATCCCACTCTGGCACACATATATATTTGGTTTGGCTCTTAGGATGCTGGCATTTACTGCAAAGATGTACCACTGGCTCAATTAATAATGAGCACTGTTGTTCGAGTGTAAATCCAAGGCACATTCATTTAAGCTACACGTCTGCAAAGCACCAGGAATGGCTCTTTATGCAATGAACATAAATATCATTTTGTTTAATGACCACATCAATGCCATAGGAGTAATGCATTTCGAGTCTCAAATTAGCTAAAAACTCACTTTGCAAGTGTGAGTTGGTGGGTTAATGGCCCACTGCAAATTGCCCCTGAAGTGAGGCCGAGTGGTCGAATCTAGGGAGAGTAGACGAGAGAAAGGGGGCATGGTGGCACAGCAGTAGAGTTGCTGCTTTACAGAGCCAGAGCCCCGGATTCGATCCTGAAGGGCCTGTCCCACTTGCATGCGATTGCATGCGTTTGTCGCAACCAAACGTGGTCGCTTGAGGCGTATGGGCACCGTATGGCCGCGCGGGGCCGGTCCCACTTAGAAGCGCGGAGTTGTGCGGGGCTGGTCCCGACATCGCGCGGGGCTCCGAAAATCTGACAGTGTCCGAAATCTTCGCACGCCAATGGCCTGTCGGCACGCAGGCGCATTGCGATCGTACGCAGCGTCTTGACAGCGTACACCTAGCGCATGGCGTTGCACGATGACGTCACCGCCCGGCGTGGCGTTGTGTGATGATGTCACCGCCCGACGCCATGCGTCGCCCAAATTCAGTCGGCCCGCCTCCTGCCCAGCTGATTGGTGAGTATGACGCAAATTATGTCACACGCGTACTTAGCGCGAACTTTGCATGAACTCCGCTTCCGTCTGGTCGCGCCAAACGCATGCAATCG
The DNA here is from genome assembly GCF_010909765.2 of Amblyraja radiata. NCBI lineage: Eukaryota > Metazoa > Chordata > Chondrichthyes > Rajiformes > Rajidae > Amblyraja > Amblyraja radiata. The sequence continues at coordinate 91,993,822 of NC_045961.1, read as the reverse complement.
CATGCAAGTGGGACAGGCCCTTGACTGTCTATACGGAGTTTGTACATTCTCCCCGTGACCTGCGTGGTTTTCTCCGGGTGCTCTGGTTTCCTCCCACACTCCAAAGGCATACATGCTTGTAGATTAATTGGCTACGGAAAAATTGTAAATTGTCACTAGTGTGTGCAGGGTAGTGTTAATGTGCGGGGATTGCTGGTCGGCGTGGATCTGAGTCGGGCTTTGTTTCTCTGTGTCTCTAAATTAATCTAAACCAGTGAATGTGGGAGAGATAAAATTGGACTAATGTAGGATTAGAGTGAATGAGTGGTTGATGCGGACTTGATTGGCCAAAGGGTTAGTTTCTGAGCTGCACATTTAGTAACATAGAAAATAGGTGCAGGAGTAGGCCATTCGATCCTTCGAGCCAGCACCGCCATTCAATATGATCATGACTGATCATCCAAAATCAGTACCCCGTTCCTGCTTTCTCCCCATATCATATAACCATATAACCATATAACAATTACAGCACGGAAACAGGCCATCTCGGCCCTACAAGTCCGTGCTGAACAATTATTTTCCCTTAGTCCCACCTGCCTGCACTCATACCATAACCCTCCATTCCCTTCTCATCAATATGCCTATCCAATTTATTTTTAAATGATACCAACGAACCTGCCTCCACCACTTCCACTGGAAGCTCATTCCACACCGCTACCACTCTCTGAGTAAAGAAGGTCCCCCTCATGTTACCCCTAAACTTCTGTCCCTTAATTCTGAAGTCATGTCCTCTTGTTTGAATCTTCCCTATTCTCAAAGGGAAAAGCTTGTCCACATCAACTCTGTCTATCCCTCTCATCATTTTAAAGACCTCCATCGTCCCCCCTTAACCTTCTGCGCTCCAGAGAATAAAGACTTAACTTATTCAACCTTTCTCTGAGACTTAGTTGTTGAAACCCAAGCAACATTCTAGTAAATTTCCTCTGTACTCTCTCTATTTTGTTGACATCCTTCCTATAATTGGGCGACCAAAATTGTACACCATACTCCAGATTTGGTCTCACCAATGCCTTGTACAATTTTAACATTACATCCCAGCTTCTATACTCAATGCTCTGATTTATGAAGGCTAGCATACCAAAAGCTTTCTTTACCACCCTATCTATATGAGATTCCACCTTCAAGGAACTATGCACGGTTATTTCCAGATCCCTCTGTTCAACTGCATTCTTCAATTCCCTACCATTTATCATGTACGTCCTATTTTGATTTGTCCTGCCAAGGTGTAGCACCTCACATTTATCAGCATTAAACTCCATCTGCCATCTTTCAGCCCATTCTTCCAAATGGCCTAAATCACTCTGTAGACTTTGGAAATCATCTTCATTATCCACAACACCCCCTATCTTGGTATCATCTGCATACTTACTAATCCAATTTACCACACCTTCATCCAGATCATTGATGTACATGACAAACAACAAAGGACCCAACACAGATCCCTGAGGCACCCCACTAGTCACCTGCCTCCAACCCGACAAACAGCCATCCACCATTACCCTCTGGCGTCTCCCATTCAGCCACTGTTGAATCCATCTTGCAACTCCTGCATTTATACCCAACAGTTGAACCTTCTTAACCAACCTTCCATGAGGAACCTTGTCAAAGGCCTTACTAAAGTCCATATAGACAACATCCACTGCTTTACCCTCGTCAATTTCCCTAGTAACCTCTTCAAAAAATTCTAGAAGATTAGTCAAACATGACCTTCCAGGCACAAATCCATGTTGACTGTTCCTAATCAGACCCTGTTTATCCAGATGCTTATATATATTATCTCTAAGTATCTTTTCCATTAATTTGCCCACCACTGAAGTCAAACTAACAGGTCTATAATTGCTAGGTTTACTCTTAGAACCCTTTTTAAACAATGGAACAACATGCGCAGTACGCCAATCCTCGGGGACTATTCCCGTTTCTAATGACATTTGAAATATTTCTGTCATAGCCCAGGCTATTTCTACACTAACTTCCCTCAATGTCCTAGGGAATATCCTTTCAGGACCTGGAGACTTATCCACTTTTATATTTTTCAAAAGTGTCAGTACTTCTTTTACTTTGAAACTCATAGTATCCATAGTTACTCTACTAGTTTCCCTTACCTCACATAATTCAATATCCTTCTCCTTGGTGAATACCGAAGAAAAGAAATTGTTCAATATCTCCCCTATCTCTTTTGGCTCTGCAGATAGCTGTCCACTCTGTCTCTCCAATGGACCAATTTTATCCCTCGTTATCCTTTTGCTATTAATATAGCTGTAGAAACCCTTTGGATTTACTTTCACCTTACTTGCCAAAGCAACCTCATATCTTCTTTTAGCTTTTCTAATTTCTTGCTTAAGATTCTTTTTACATTCTTTATACTCCTCAAGCACCGAATTTACTCCATGCTGCCTATAATTATTAAGGACCTCCCTCTTTTTCCGAACAAGATGTCCAATTTCCCTTGAAAACCAGGGCTCTATCCAATTATATCCCTTGATTCCATTAGCCCTAAGAGCTATATCTAACTCTCTCTTGAATACATCCAGTGAATTGGCCTCCACTGCTTTTTACGCAGATTCACAACTCTAACTTTTTTGACTGGCTATTCCAAAAATACAATAAACTGCTTTAACCACTATGTTTGAACCAGTCAATATCTTAGAGCCACGTTTATCTCTGTGGGGTTTTTCAATTCATCGTTGGATAGGGGATATGCTGGTATTGGGATACCTTTCAAGCCTTACCTGACACGCTCTTTTGAATCTCCAAAGGTTTCCCTCAAGTTTGCCAATTCCGGATAGTAAGTCGCGTGTGGTGATATGACTTCTATTAACCCCGAACTGATTTCGAAGGAAAACCTGTCAACAAAAAAATATTTGTGCAGGAATAAAATTTTATTCAATGACCTTTTTATTTCTGTTTACTGCTTTGGGTTACAGAAAGTGAAATCAAACTTCAGCTGTTTATGAAACAACACTGATTTATTTTACCCAACACACTGTCACAACAGAAATTTAAAGTCAGATCCCCATCCTGGTCTCAGAGTTCCTGCTCCTCCGGTGACGTAACCGTTAAATGGCGAAATTTATTTGCACCAAACCCGCCATCGAAGGGATTTACAGGAGTCGCTGCCTCAAAAAGGCAGCCAGCATCGTCAGAGACCCACACCACCCTGGCCACTTACTCATTTCACCACTGCCATCGGGAAGAAGGTACAGGAGCCTGAAAACTGTAAACGGCCAGGTTCAGGAACAGCTACTTCCCTACAGCCATCAGGCTATTAAACACAACAACCTCAATTAAGCTCTGAACTACAACAGACTATTATTGTTATGATTGCTGTGTGTGTGTGTGTGTGTGTGTGTGTGTGTGTGTGTGTGTGTGTGTGTGTGTGTGTGTGTGTGTGTGTGTGTGTGTGTGTGCGCGCGCACTGTTCACATATTCCATTGTGCTGCTGCGAGTAAGAATTTAATTATTCTCTCTGGGACATATGACAAAAAACACTTGCTTGACCTCATAAAGCCACAATGCTGAATCTACCAGGTTGTATTTTAAAGCAAGAGGGGGCATCTCTCTATATACAGGAATCATCAGTAATCACCACTTCAACAGAAACATTGAATGAAAGATTTGATTACGTGCCCAGATTTTGCAGAGGAAATGACTGTGAAACTAATTGGCATTTGGCACATTGGGCTGTGAAATTGAGAGCAACGTCAGGATTTCTAGACATTTGTAATTGAACACAGAATTTACATGTGGGGTTACATCTCCAAAGACTTCACTGCTTACAGATGTCTTCACCATAATTTAAAAAAAAAGAATAGTCTTGACATTCAGTTATTGCCAAACTGATATAATCAGTTAAAAAAAGACTCAAATATCTTCCCTTATTTCACATGAGGATTTAGCAAGGTTTTACATGTGTATTGAACCATCCTTGCTGCTTGACAAACCATCTGGACCAGAAGGAAATAATTTTATAAAGAAGCATGGTAATTCCCTTCCCATAAATGTTTCAAACTATCAAGCGTTTTAAAAATAAATTACTGGTAATTAATGAAGGATTTATTCATGGTGTTTCAGGTTCTCCTTTAATTATGTATATCCTAATTCCAATTTATCCCCCTGTAATGTGCTTTTAAAAAAGTCTTTGCTTCCTGTTATGTTTCCTGCGAGAATTTTGTGTATGTGATGGCTGCTGAGCAAGCTTGATGATGTTTCCACTGTTGTATCTTAAAAGTCCTCCTGAATTAATGCCTGGAAGTCACAGGCATTGACAAAGGCCATAATATCATTGAATCCCAGCGGGAGCCTTCATTCATTGTCCAAACCAAGCACCGTTTGATGGAGTAACTCAGCGTTCAGGCGCCATCTCTGGAGAACATGGATAGCTGACGTATTGGCTTGGGGGTTAAAAGGGTCCCAATCCGAAACGTCACCTATCCATGTTCTCCAGTGATGCTGCCTGATCCGCTGAGCTACTCCAGCTCATTGTGTCCTTTGGTGTAACAACAAGGAACTGCAGATGCTGGTTGATACCAAAGATGGACATAAAATCCTGGAGAAACTCAACAGGTCCAGCAGCATCCTGGAGAAAAAGGAATAAGTGATGTTAAGTGTTGGAACCCTCCTTCCGACTCAGTATTCAGTCTGAAGAAGGATTATGACCAGAAACGTCATCTATCATTTTTCTCCAGAGATGCTGCCTGACCCGTTGAGTTACTCCAGCATTTTGAGTCAGGCAGAACCCCGGGAGAACATAACTAGGCGAAGTTACGAATCTGAAGAAGGGTCCCAACCCAAAACGTCGCCTATCCCCCCCATGTTCTCCAGACCAACCATGTTACTCCAGTGTGTTGTGGCCTATTGTGTAAACCAGCTTCTGCAGTTGCTTGTTTCCACACCATTGCGTTACACTGGTAGCAAGTTCTGGCCACAACTGTACGTGTGACTAGGTGACAGCCTGAGAAAGAGAGCAATCATCCAATATTTGCATTGCATATTAAAGTAGGCTTTCAAAATGGAATTTCTGCTTGGTATACAAAGCACATCCAACAGAAGTGAGACGCCTTCAAGTGTATACATGTTTAATAACAGATGCAAGCCACAGTGCTCACACAACTGCTCAAGCAAACAGAGAATAGATAGCCAGAAATGTCAGAGTTATCCTCCCTTTATGCACACAGTAAATAATTTAGCGGCAGTCAATAGCAATTCAAGTATCATTTACAACAGATTGGACAGTACGTTCAGAACAGTGCTACTTACTCCTTTTCTAGATTGTCCAGGACACTGTGGACGTGATTGAGATCAGTCTGTTGAAATAAAAAAAAGACCTATTGCAATCAAAAGTTTTTTTTCCTTGCAATAAAATAATAAATGTCCTAATTTTGAATTGCCTCTATATGCCAATGTAAAGGGACATCACTCAAAATCAATTTCCCACAAGTGTTTTATGTTTAAAGTTAAATTCTATGAAGTTGTGTTTATTTTATTGGTGTGCTGCAATGGCAACTCAAATTTCACTACACCAATTGGTGTATGTGACAATAAATGTCCTTTGTACTTTGTCCTGGATCATCAAGTTCTCCTTATAACATCGAGTTGTTTAAAGAAATTAATGATGCAACTTGCCTGAGAGTGAGAGCGACAGGCATTGGGAGGGACCAGGAGGCACAGTGGTGCATCAACATGCAAGAAGCCCGGGTTCGATCCTGACCTCAGGAACACATTCTCCCTGTGTGGAGTTTGCACATCCTTCCTGTCACTGCGCGGGTTTCCCCTGGGTGCTCCGGTTTCCTCCCACATCCCAAAGTCGTGCGGGTTTGTTGGTTAAAAGGCCTCTGCAAATTGCCCATAATACGTAGGGAGCGGATGAGAAAGGGGGGTAATACGAACATCGCAGGAGTGGGAATGGGTGCGCGATGGTTGGCATGGACTCGGTGGACGGAAGGCCCTGTTTCAATGCTGTATGGCTAAAACTAAACTAAGATGAACTGACATGTAGAATCGAAAGAGACACAACATCTATGCACTAACCAGCTGCATCAGCCCATGACCCAGGCCATTTCTGTTCTCAGCTGTACACACTTCAAGTCGAATACATTGGCATAATATATTGGCAAAATTGGCATATAGAAAATTGGCATAATATATTGCAAAATTACTACATTTATGGGCTGTTCTGGATGTATAATTGGACCATCTTTAAGATTATTTTTTGCACAAAGTGAGGGGGGGGGGGGTGGAATAGGGCATTTGCAAGGATGCTACTTTTTAATCATTCCTCTTGGGGCATTCGAGGTGACTGGGAACGACTGCAGCTTTTCTTGCGAGGGAGAGCATTCAGGGAAAGCGCAGTTTGAGTGTCAGTTGGTCAGCTTTGCACTTTGGAGAAATATTACACAAGCTGTCAGTTACAGTACATAAAACACAGTCTTAGAACCGTTTCCCTTGCCATCATGTTGAGAACTTGTGTTAAAAAAAATAAATCTACCTCCTCCCTGCGTGGCACACTGAAATTCTTTAGTGACAGGATCCAGTTAAAAATAACCGTAAACCAGCATTTGTTTCAGATTTCAAATAGACTCCATGATACTTTTTTTTTGTTATCAAAGAGCATTAATGAAGTGCTCAGGTCTTTGTTCGTGGGGATCCGGAACTTTTTCATCAATCCCAAACAGAATGATATATTTCAGATATGGATCCCTCTGTTACGAGACCCATTCTCACCATCTCATTTACCGTTACAATTATCTTTCTTGCCAGTAAACCATATCTACTTTAGCTCCCTGCACTCTGTCTTCGGATGCCGTGGATTAGTTTGATCTCCCTGATCTATGCTGCTCACATTTCTGGTAATGTCAACGAATGCTACATCTCCCAGCCCGTTTTTTTCCCCTGCTTGTTATTAATTTCTTATGATTCACACAGTTTCTCGGCCTTTGTTTTGAAAGCCGATTGCGTGTAGCATTTGACATTTTTTTCTTGTGCATCCTGTCTCAGGTAGTTCTGCGACTCAGCTTCAGTGGCAGTGGTCAACAGGTCTGGACTAAATGGACGTGGCTGATGAACTGAGGGAGGAATTGTGGCACGAGAACAGTTTGAACAGTTGTAAGAGATTAAAAGCTTCCCTCGTAACAGCCATTCTCAGTTTGTTCTGAGATTGTAACTCTCTTGCTGTAGATTTAACCCAGGGACACAATTGCAGCGAATTGTGGACGCAGCCCAGACCATCACACAAACCAACCTCACTTCCATTAACTCCATTTACACCTCACGCTGCCTCGGCAAGATCAGCAGCATAATCAAGGACGAGTCGCACCCTGCCCACTCCCTCTTCTCCCCTCTCCCATTGGGCAAAAGGTATTAAAATGTGAAAACGCACACCTCCAGATTCAGGGATAGTTTCTTCCCAGCCGTTATCAGGCAACTGAATCATCCTCCCACAACCAGAGAGTAGTGCTGAACTACTATCTACCTCATTGGTGATCCTCGGACTATCTTTGATTAGACGTCACTGTCTTAACCTTGCACCAAACGTTATTCCCTTATCACGTATCTATACACTGTATATGGCTCAATTGTAATCATGTATTGTCTTTCCACTGACTGGTTAGCATGCAACAAAAGCTTTTCACTGTACCTCGGTACACGTGACAATAAACTAAACTAAACAGTTTTACCACTATGCCATGTGACATTGTGAATTTAAATGTAATAAACTAAAAGTAAAAAGGTCATTGTTAAAATTGTGTTGATACAAGTTGTTGCGAAGCAGGAAACATGAGAATGGTGACACAAGAGACTGTAGAAGCTGGAATTTGAGAGAAAAGAACTGCTGAAGGACTCAGTGAGTCAGGCAGCATCCGAAGAGGGAAATAGGGAGACAACATTTTGGGTTGGGATCCTTCTCCAGACTCAACAGGCAGAGACAGTGTAGTGTTGGGAGCTATCAAGTTGGAGGCTGTGGAGGGGAGATTGCCAGGGGTGATGAGATCTGTGTGATGGTTTGGGAGATAGTACAATACAATACAATACAATACAATACAATTTATTTGTCATTTGAACCCCATTGAGGTTCAAACGAAATGTTGTTTCTGCAGTCATACACACAAGAAAGAACCAAGACACAACACAATTTACACAAACATCCATCACAGCGCATCTCCTCCTCGCTGTGATGGAAGGCAAAGACTTATCTCTCCCCTGCACTCCCCATTCCCCTCCCGATGTCAGAGTCAAAGCCCCCGGCGGGCGATGGTAATTGTCCCGCGGCCATTTACGCCGCGCCGGGTGATGCAAGGCCGTGCTCCGGGTCTTGTTGTTGGAGCCCCCGGCTGGGTGCTAGCAAAGTCCCGCAGCCATTCCAAGCCGCGCGAGGCGATGATGTAAGGCCCCGCTCCAGGTAATCTTCAACCCCACAACTCGGGCGGGTGAAGTCGCCGTTGCGGAAGCCCCGAAAAGCGGTCTCCCAGCAGGGACCCGCGGCTCCCGGTGTTCCTGTCTGCCAGACCTGCGGTTGGAGCCTCCGAATCCCTGGGGGTCGGGTCACAGCCGAGCGCCACCACAGCTCCACCCGCTCCGAACTCGGCCAGCTCCGCGATGGTGAGTAGGTCCGCAGTCTCCGCGACTGGAGCCCCAGGTCGTTCCTGCTGGAGGCCGCTCCACGGTGCTAGGCCCCAATGACAACGGAGACCCGACAGAGAAAAGGTCAGGTTCTCCATGCAGGGATAGATTTTTAAAGTTTCCCCCACCCCCCGCCCCCCACACACATACCCACACACATACACAAAAAAAATAAATAGTAAAAACTACATTCAAACGAGACAAAAAATAATAAAAAGACAGACGGACTGCAGAGGCCGCTGCGCCGTGAGTCGCGCCGCCCACCGATGTGGCCTGGTGTTTGTTGGTGGGGTCATGATCAATAAGTAAATACACAGAGGAATCCTGGAACTGACGCCTAACCTCTGCAAGGTAGAGGTCAGTCAAGGCGGCACAGTGACACAATGGTAGACCTGGGTTCGATCGTGACTACGGTGATGTCTGCAAGGATTTTGTACGTTCTCCCGGTGACCGCGTGGGTTTCCTCTGGATGCTCTGGTTTCCTCACACATTCCAAAGACAAGCAGGTTTGTAGGTTAATGGGCGTCAGTAAAAATGGTCCATATTGTGTGTAGGATAGTGTTAGAAACATAGAAACATAGAAAACAGGTGCAGGAGTAGGCCATTTGGCCCTTCGAGCCTGCACCGCCATTCAATATGATCATGGATGATCATCCAACTCAGTATCCTGTACCTGCCTTCTCTCCATACCCCCTGATCCCTTTAGCCACAAGGGCCACATCTAACTCCATCTTAAATATAGCCAATGAACTGGCCTCAACTACCTTCTGTGGCAGAGAATTCCAGAGATTCACCACTCTCTGTGTGAAAAATGTTTTCCTCATCTCGGTCCTAAAAGATTTCCCCCTTATCCTTAAACTGTGACCCCTTGTTCTGGACTTCCCCAACATTGGGAACAATCTTCCTGCATCTAGCCAGTCCAACCCCTTAAGAATTTTGTAAGTTTCTATAAGATCCCCCCTCAATCTTCTAAATTTTAGCGAGTACAAACCGAGTCTATCCAGTCTTTCTTCATATGAAAGTCCTGACATCCCAGGAATCAGTCTGGTGAACCTTCTCTGTACTCCCTCTATGGCAAGAATGTCTTTCCTCAGATTAGCAGACCAAAACTGTACGCAATACTCCAGGTGTGGTCTCACCAAGACCCTGTACAACTGCAGTAGAACCTCCCTGCTCCTATACTCAAATCCTTTGGCTATGAATGCTAACATACCATTCGCCTTCTTCACATGCCTGCTGCACCTGCATGCCTACTTTTAATGACTGGTGCACCATGACACCCAGGTCTCGTTGCATCTCCCCCTTTCCTATTCGGCCACCATTCAGATAATTGTCTACTTTCCTGTTTTTGCCACCAAAGTGGATAACCTCACATTTATCCACATTATACTGCATCTGCCATGCATTTGCCCACTCACCCAGCCTATCCAAGTCACCTTGCAGCCTCCTAGCATCCTCCACACAGCTAACACTGCCCCCCAGCTTCGTGTCATCCGCAAACTTGGAGATGTTGCATTCAATTCCCTCGTCCAAATCATTAATATATATCGTAAATAGCTGGGGTCCCAGCACTGAGCCTTGCGGTACCCCACTAGTCACTGCCTGCCATTGTGAAAAGGACCCGTTTACTCCTACTCTTTGCTTCCTGTCTGCTAGCCAGTTCTCTATCCACATCAATACTGAACCCCCAATAAAGTGTGCTTTAAGTTTGTATACTAATCTCTTATGTGGGACCTTGTCGAAAGCCTTCTGAAAGTCCAGATATAACACATCCACTGGTTCTCCCTTATCCACTCTACTAGTTACATCCTCGAAAAATTCTATAAGATTCGTCAGACATAAAAAGTGGGGTTACATTAGCTACCCTTCAATCCTCAGGAACTACTCCAGAATCTAAAGAGTTTTGAAAAATTATCACTAATGCATCCACTATTTCTGGGGCTACTTCCTTAAGTACTCTGGGATGCAGCCTATCTGGCCCTGGGGATTTATTGGCCTTTAATCCATTCAATTTACCTAACACCACTTCCCGGCTAACCTGGATTTCACTCAGTTCCCCCATCTCATTTGACCCCCGGTCCCCTGCTATTTCCGGCAGATTATTTATGTCTTCCTTAGTGAAGACAGAACCAAAGTAGTTATTCAATTGGTCTGCCATGTCCTTGTTCCCCATGATCAATTCACCTGTTTCTGACTGTAAGGGACCTACATTTGTTTTAACTAATCTTTTTCTCTTCACATATCTATAAAAGCTTTTGCAGTCAGTTTTTATGTTCCCTGCCAGTTTTCTTTCATAATCTATTTTCCCTTTCCTAATTAAGCCCTTTGTCCTCCTCTGCTGGACTCTGAATTTCTCCCAGTCCTCTGGTAGGCTGCTTTTTCTGGCTAATTTGTACGCTTCATCTTTTGTTTTGATACTATCCCTGATTTCCCTTGTTATCCACGGATGCACTACCTTCCCTGATTTATTTTTTTGCCAAACTGGGATGAACAATTGTTGTAGTTCATCCATGCAGTCTTTAAATGCCTTCCATTGCATACCCACCGTCAACCCATTAAGAATCAATTGCCAGTCTATCTTGGCCAATTCACGTCTCATACCCTCAAAGTTACCTTTCTTTAAGTTCAGGACCCTTGTTTCTGAATTAACAATGTCACTCTCCATCCTAATGAAGAACTCAACCATATTATGGTCACTCTTGCCCAAGGGGCCACGCACAACAAGACTGCTAACTAACCCTTCCTCATTACTCAATACCCAATCTAGAATAGCCTGCTCTCTCGTTGGTTCCTCTACATGTTGGTTTAGAAAACTATCCCGCATACATTCCAAGAAATCCTCTTCCTCAGCACCCTTGCCAATTTGATTCACCCAATCTATATGTAGATTGAAGTCACCCATTATAACTGTTTTACCTTTGTTGCACGCATTACTAATTTCCTGTTTGATGCCATCTCCAACTCCGCTACTACTGTTAGGTGGCCTGTACACAACTCCCACTAGCGTTTTCTGCCCCTTAGTGTTTTGCAGCTCTACCCATATCGATTCCACATCCTCCAAGCTAATGTCCTTCCTTTCTATTGCGTTAATCTGCTCTCTAACCAGCAACGCTACCCCACCTCCTTTCCCTTTCTGTCTATCCCTCCTGAATATTAAATATCCCTGGATGTTCAGCTCCCAGCCTTGGTCACCCTGGAGCCATGTCTCCGTGATCCCAACCATATCATAGTCATTAATAGCTATCTGCACATTCAACTCATCCACCTTATTAGCGTACAGGGTGATCGCTGGTCGGCGCGGATTCAGTGGGCCGAAGGTCCTATATCTCTAATCTCTAAAGTCTAAAGATTTCTTCCAAACTTTATCTGCATTCTTTAAATCTCTGTGAATGGCACCGTTTTCAAAATGTATAAATAAAATCTATAGATCCCTACTTTTCATTTTTTAATTTAAAAAAAATCAATTTAAGAACCCACAGGAATGAAAAATCTGCAAAGATATTTAGTTATTGAGCATCTGAACATTGTGCTATCTGTGTTGGTATGTATGCACAGGACAACTAGGTGTTTTGACTTCAGTCAGTGCAAGCAGAAACTGGTGGAAAATCACTCATCTGAGAGGGAACAAAACAAGTCAAGTCAAGTTTATTCGTCACATACATATACGAGATGTGCAGTGAAATGAAATTCACAAGTTAACATTTCAAGTCCTGGACCTTTTTAGAAACATAGAAAATAGTGCAGGAGTAGGCCATTCGGCCCTTCGAGCCTGCACCGCCATTCAATATGATCATGGCTGATCATTCAACTCAGTATCCTGTACCTGCCTTCTCTCCATACCCCCTGATCCCTTTCCCCACAAGGGCCACATCTAACTCCCTCTTAAATATAGCCAATTAACTGGCCTCAACTACCTTCTGTGGCAGAGAATTCCAGAGATTCACCACTCTCTGTGTGAAAAATGTTTTCCTCATCTCGGTCCTAAAGGAATTCCCCATATCCTTAAACTGTGACCCCTTGTTCTGGACCTCCCCAACATCGGGAACAATCTTCCTGCATCAAGCCTGTCCAACCCCTTTTAGCAGAACTAAGTATCTGAAATGGGATAAAATGCAACCATTAATAACGCAACAACTAAAAATAAAAATCAGAGAAGTGGTTTCCTTTGCACGTCTGCTCTTGTGGTTAAAAACATTTAACAAATGGGTGAAGGTAGACAGAAATGCTGGAGAAACTCAACGGGTGCAGCAGCATTTATGGATTGAAGGAAATAGGGCAACGTTTTGGACCGAAACCCTTCTTCAGACTAACAAATGGGTGAAGTGGATTATTTGAAGTAAGATGCAAAGACGGAGTAGCAAGCAAGTTGTATACCTACCTCGCCTATAAACACCACTATTACACAATCCAACTTCTCCTCAGGAGACAGCTTATCTATCAGTGAATGAAGAGTCTCCGCAAGGTAAGACTTAACTTTTCTCTTCACGGTTGGAATTCCCAATACCAAGGACACTAGAAGGCCAAAAAGGAAAAAAAAAACACACGTTGTTAGTTAATGAGGACCTAATGCAAAAAACAGGATACAGCAGGGAGGGAGCGGGGGGTAGAGAACAAAGGAGGACACAGTGTGGGGAACCGCCATGGGAGAGGCGAGGGGAGAACAAGAGTGGGCCAGGCACGGGATACTTTGTATCTTTGTGAGCGCCCTGTATGTGGCGAATATTGCATACAGAACCTTGAGTATGCAAGCAAGAATTTAACTGTGGCTAAAATAAAGGGGAGGGCATTTAAGACTGAGGTGAGAAAAAACTTTTTCACCCAGAGAGTTGTGAATTTATGGAATTCCCTGCCACAGAGGGCAATGGAGGCCAAGTCACTGGATGGATTTACAAGAGAGTTAGATAGAGCTCTAGGGGCTAGTGGAGTCAAGGGATATGGGGAGAAGGCAGGCACGGGTTATTGATAGGGGACGATCAGCCATGATCACAATGAATGGCGGTGCTGGCTCGAAGGGCCGAATGGCCTCCTCCTGCACCTATTTTGTATGTTTCTATGTTTGTCACGTTTGACAATAAAGTATTCAATTCAATTGAAATCTGAAAGCCAGAAACTGCTGAAAAAACTGAGCAGCTCAGGCAGCATCAGTGGAGAAAAAACACAGTCAATGCTTCAGGTCTGAATCAGAATTGAGTAAGGGAGAAATACATCAATCTAGGTGACTGGGGAGATTGGGGAAGGTTACCAGCTACCTAGGCCACTTGTTTCTCAGTCCTACACCCAAAATGTTGCCTGGTTTCTCTCTGCATAGATGCTGCCTGACCAGCTTTTCTTCCGGCATAATCTCTTTTTTATTACATAATTGGACAAAATTGGTGACCACAGTTAATAATAAAGGCTCCGGACACTTTGCTGTCAGGCTCAGACAGTCGCGGGTTTTGCAAAGATTTAACAAAACATTTTGGGTAACCGCAGTGCAGTCCGAAGAGAAGTGGGCATTGTTAGATGGATGAGAACTTGTCACCCAGCAGTCAGGGTGTCGTACACAAGGCTCTTCAGCCCGCGATGTCCATCCTGGCCTTCTTTCCCACTTTTTTTACGATTGGAGATAGACACAAGGTGCAGGAGTATCTCAACGCGTCAGGCAGCATCTTTGGAGAAAATGGATGGGTTACGTTTCAGGTTGAGACTCTTCTTCAGACTCTTTAGAAGGATCCCGACCTGAAATGTTACCCATCCTTTTTCTCCAGAGATGCTGCCTGACCCGCTGAGTTACTCCAGCACTTTGTGTCTATCTTTGGTACATGCCAGCATCTGCAGTTCTTTTCTACATTTTATACCATTGGATCAGTCCCCCAAGTGAAAACGTGTCCAGGGTCTCACTTCCATTTATATAAACCACCTTTTTCACCATCCATCTATGAAGCCACTTTTGGGGAACTATGAACTCAGACCATTACCTCCCTCTGCTCATCAAGAGTAGCAACAAGGTTATCCCTATTGCCCTGGCCACTAGTTAATTGCTCAATCAACCTCACTTTATAGGATTCTCTTCCCACCACCACTTTACCATGCGTAGGAAGGAACTGCATATGCGGGTTTAAACCGAAGATAGACACAAAATGCTGGAGTAACTCAGCGGGACAGGCAGCATCTCTGGAGAGAAGGAATGTGTGACGTTTCGGGTCTTTTGTGTCTGTCACTTTTGTGTCTATCACTTTACCATATGTGGGAACATGCTGCGTTCAATTTGGCTGCATTTCCTACATTACAAAAAATGACCACTCTTCCCAGCTGTGTGACAACAACCACTGAACATCAATTCTCCGAATACTTCAATGGTTGCAAACGAGTTTGGGAAGCGTTGAAAGGCATTACACACATGCAGATCTTTCATTCCATGTCAATACAAGGAGAATAGCTTCTCTCACTTTCCCCACCATTATCAGCTCAGCTAAACTATACACCAAATCTGATGAATTTATGTTCAAATAGTTTTGGTACACAGAAAAATTAAAGTCATAATTTTATGTAATATATCCTGGTCTTATTCCTGATCATGGCCCAATTTTCTATTGCATATAATAAGTCTCCTGGACGAGCAAATGCAAATAAGAAGAGATAAGGCTGCAGTTTTGAAGAGGATAACAGATAATTATAAATGGAGTGGAAGTTGGGGGGCGGGGCAAACTGTGACAATTGCATCTTGTCAAGGTTGGAGATAGCAATTGTTTCAGCTATCATCACTGCCAGGGGCTTATTAAATCAAATCCCTTAAGATCTCTTGTGCGTTGGTAATGATATAGCTGCTGGAAGACTTGGTTTAGAAATTTACATAATTTTTGCTTTGTGAATCAAATTGGAAAAGATCACAACTCACACGCTGAAGACAATCATTAATAAATTCATTCAGGGGAAACGTCATTCCTCAGAGAGTGGTGAGAGCATGGAGCTTGCTCCAATGGAGTGGTCAAAGGTGTACTCCTTTGATACATTTGATGTTGCCAGGACTAGATGGTCTGAGCTATAAGGAGAGCTATAAGGAGAGGCTGAGAGCACAGGAGGAGGATGGTGATCTTATAGAGGTGTATAAAATCATGAGAGGAATAGATCTGGTAAATGCATAGAGTTACTTGCCCAAAGTAGGTGAATCGAGGACCAGAGGACATAGATTTAAGTTGAAGGGGACATTTTTTTAATAGGAATCTGAGGGGTAACATTTTTACTCACAGCATGGTGGGTCCATGGAACAAGCTGCCAGAGGAGGTAGTTGAGGCAGGGACTATCCCAATGTTTAAGAAACAGTTTGACAGGTTCATGGATAGGACAGGTTTGGAGGGATATGTGCCAAACATGGGGAGGTGGAACTAGTGTCACTGGGACATGTTGGCTGGTGTGGGCAAGTTGGGCTGAAGGGCCTGTTTCCACGCTGTATCACTCTATGACTTTATTTCTGGCAAATTGTACAAATCCAGGCTTAGCAGAGAGGAATGAAGATTATGTTGAAAGGTAAACCAAGAGGGGATGTGAGGAGGCTGAAGTGGAAAATGGATTTCAGCATGTACAAGATGGGCCAAATGGTTTGTTCCTTTACAACCTGAAGTGTAGACACTGATGAATTTGGTTCATGTCCTATTGGCATGTTCTCTCACACTGGCGTATCACAAAGACTAAATTGAGCAGCAAATGTAACATACACAATAGAGGTTGCACATGTGAAGAACAGTAAAAATAACTGATGTTTATCAACATTTCTTGGAGTTTTTCAGCAAGGGGAAAATTAACTTAATTTTATTGGGCATTAAAAAAGACCCCTTGTGATTTAGATTGTGTAGTATTTCCACACTGAGATAGTAATGACATTCATACTGAGCTATTGACCACTTTCAGCTTGTGAGGAACAGTACTAATTGTAATAAAATCTATTTGTTTAAGAAGGAACTGCAGATGCTGGAAAATTGAAGGTAGACAAAAATGCTGGAGAAACTCAGCGGGTGCAGCAGCATCTATGGAGCGAAGGAAATAGGCAACATTTCGGACCAAAACCTTTCTTCAGACTGTTAAGAGGATTTTATGTCATATGTTCCAAAATGGAACATCAGTAAGATAATCAAATGAAGTAAAATGTGAAAAGATAGACACAGAATGTTGGAATAACTCAGCGGATCAAGCAGTGGGTCAGGAGAAAAAGGATGGGTGACGTTTCGGGTCGGGACCTTTCTTCAGTCAGCGGGTCAGGCAGCATCTCTGGAGAAAAAGGAGGGTGATGTTTCACATCAGGACCTTTCTCCAGTCCCAACCCAAAATGTCACCTGCCCTCACAGGTGCTTGTATGTATGGAGTTTGTATATTCTCCCCATGACCTGTGTGGGTTTTCTCCGGGTACTCCAGTTTCCTCTCGCACTCCAAAGACGTACAGCTCTGTAGGCTAATTGGCTTTGATAAAAAATGTAAGTTGTCCCTAGTGTGTGTGGGATAGTGTTAGTTTGCGGGGATCACTGTTCTCAGTGGGATGAAGGGCCTATTTCTGTGCTGTATCTCTCTAAACTAAACTAAACTGTGTAAAATGGGCACCTGAGTGCCAGCCAACATTAATTAGGCATTAATGTAAACCTATTTAAAATACTTCTGCTCCTCCCTCTTCCGATTCACACAAGAGACACAACCATACTGGTAACTCACCACCAGTTCTACCGAGGCCAACTTGCACAGCAGGTTGGAGGCTCTCCTCATTGTTAAGCAAGTGGGGCATGTGGTGGTAAATATTTGGTACTTGTAGAGCATTTCTGTTGGTCAAATCCTTCAGTATTTTTTTGGCGTCATCTGAAAAAGATTGACAAGAACGTTCATTTACATGAGGATAAATATATCTTGTGCTGCTTTACAAAGGTCGTTTCGCCTAAATTACGACAAAAAAAATTGAAACAAATAAAAAGTAAACATGAAAAAATAAGACACAAATATATACATGCTCCCATTTCCAAAGCCACATAACATAAAAATTAATCAACATTCTGAGCACTTTGTTTTGTATATCAAATGTGAAAATATGCAATTTTTGATTATCTTTCATCTACCCAGCAGGAAAAAGTCATATGCAGCCTCTAGATAACAGAGAAAGAGTGAAAAATTGTGGGAAATACATTGGTGTAGATTGTATGTATTGTTTATACTGACAGCTACAACTCCATAGGCAGCATTAATGGGTATTGGAACATAGAATATCAATGTACAGTGCAGGAACATGTTATTTGACCCACATTATCTATGCTGAACATGATGCCATGATAAACTTGTCATCTGTCTACACATGATCCATATCACTCCATTCCCTGCATATCCATGCGCCTATCTGAAAGTCTCAAATGTCACTATTGTACTTGCCTCCGCCACCACCACCACTGTTCCAGGCACCCACCAGCCTCTGTGCAAAAAAAAACAAACTAGCCCTGCACATCTCCTTTAAACTCTGTCCTTCTTGCCTTAAGGATATGCTTTCTAGCCTTTGACATTTCCACCATGGCAACAAACCTCTGATCGTCCACCCGATAAATGCTGCTCATACTTCTGTCACGTCCCTGCTCAACCTCTGGCTTTCCCGAGGAAACAGCCCAAGTTTGTCCAACCTCTTTGGACTTCTCCCGCCCGTGTCGCGGGGTTGGAACGACCCCGGTGCAGGGCCGTACATCGCCCGGCGCGGCTTCAATGGCCGCGGGACATTACAACACCGACCGGGGGCTCCAACTTTGTGACTTTTAGACCTGGAGCGGGGCCGTACATCGCCCGGCGCGGCCTAAAATGGCCGTGGGACTTACCAACGCCCGCCTGGGGCTTCGGGAGAAAACATCGGGAGAAAAATGGTGCAGGGGAGAGAAAAGACTTTGCCTTCCATCACAGTGAGGAGGAGATTCACTGTGATGGATGTTTGTGTAAATTGAATTGTGTGTGTGTCTAGTAGGAATTGTCTCTGTTTGTATGGCTGTGGAAACTAAGTTTCGTTTGAGCCTCACTGAGGTTCAAATGACATGTAATAAATATTCAATATTCAATTCAATAGATATCACCCTCTAATCCATGCAGCATTCTGGTAAACCTCTTCTGCACCCTCTCCAAACCTCCACATCCTTCCTGTAATAGGGCGACTGGAACCACATGCCATTTCAAAGAACTGCCCATTATCGCTCAATCAAATTTTGCGACATAGATTGTCTGGTCATTATTTATGTTGCAGCTGTGTGCAAATTGACTACCAAATTTCTCCAAGACCCATAAAGGGCATTGGCACAGTGAATATGGAGAGGATGTATTCCCATTTGGAAAAATCTAGAACTAGGAGCCATTCTTTGAAATTAAGTCAGATTGGAGTCTTAGTGCACCGGAACAGGCCCTTCATGCCCACCAAGGTGCACCATCCATACTGGTCACACCTGCCCATGTTTGGCCATACCCCTCTTAACTTTTCTTATCCATGTACTTGTCCAAATGTATTTTAAATGATGTTATAGTGTTTCAACTACATCTTCTGGCAGCTTGTTCCGTATACCCATCACCCTCTGTGTGAAAATGTTTCCCCTCAGGACAGTCAACATCTCTGGAGAGAAGGAATGGGTGACGTTTCGGGTCGAGACCCTTCTTCAGTATCTTTTTGACTCTCATGATCGTATGAAGTTGATTTTTTTTTTCTCTTAAAGGTTTCAAATCATTGGAGTTCTCTTCCTCATATGGTGGATGAAGCAGAACACTGAATATTCATAAGGTGTGGTCAAAGGAATTGCGGGTAAGCAAGGAGTAAATTGATCAGCAACACAATGAACTGCAGGTGTTGGTTTACAAAAAGAAGACACAAAGTGCTGGAGCAACTCTGCGGGTCGATCAGCATCCCTGGAGAATATGGAGAGGTGACGTTTTGGGTCAGGACCCTTCTTCCAACATTTGTATGGGTTAGGCAGGGGTAAAGAGTAAAGGTTACAATTGGACCAACCATGATGTTATTGAATGGCAGAACAGGCTTAAGGGGCAGAGTAACCAACTCCTGCTCCTAATTCATATATTGGTAGGTCTAACTAAACTACACTTCAATACATGACACCATTCTGCAAGGCACTGCATAATGTAATGCTTTCACCTTTCTTGATGGTTGAACTTTGCTCGTTATTCCTGTCTACCCACGCTAATGTTTGAAGAAGGCTCCTGACCCAAACCTCTCCATGTCCTCCAGAGATGCTGCCTGACCGCTGAGTTGCTCCAGCACTTTGTGTCTTTTTAAATATACACCAGCATCTGCAGTTCCTCGTCTCTAATAATTTTATCCCCTTGCTTACCCACAATTTTCCTGACTCTACGTATGACTATTCAATGTGCTGCTTCATCCCCCCCTTTGAGGAAGAGAGCTCCAAAGACACGAGACCCTTTAGAGAAAAAAACAATTCTACTTCATAAGATCATGAGTGGAATAAATAGGATAGACACACAGTCCTTTACCCATAGTAGAGGAACCAAGAACCAAATTCCTCAAAAAAAAAGGAACCACAATTGAATTACTTCCGTTCCCAGGGAGGCTATAAAATAGCAGAACCTGTACACTCCATAGCCTGAGGATCTCATAGATAATTAAAATCAAGCAATGATATTTTAATTCCCATCCATGAGTGAGCAGCCATTTAAAATGGAAGGCATGTCACCAAATAGTTCTCTCTAAACCCAGACTAGGATACTGAGTTGGATGATCAGCCATGATCATATTGAATGGCGGTGCAGGCTCGAAGGGCCGAATGGCCTACTCCTGCACCTATTTTCTATGTTTCTATGTTTCAGAAGAAAACGGTTTTGCACGTTTATCAAGGATGGTTATTGTCATTGGAGACCCTTGGACTATCTTTGATCGGACTTTACCTTGCACTAAACACTATTCACATTATGCCCTTTATCATGTATCTGTACACTGTGGATGGCTCGATTGTAATCGTGTATTGTCATTCCGCTGACTGGTTAGCACGCAACACAACAAACTAAACTGAACTCTAATGACAATGGTAGGTCTGCCCAATACGTTGCAAGCTGAACCTCAGTTAAGATTTCCCAACCCTGGCCCAGAACTCTTATTTTTCTCTATTTCCTTCTCCTTGTTGCATTATCTCCTTTCCTCACTTTACCAATAAGACTTTATTGCTGTCCCCTTGACCCTTTCAACACCGAACTGATGAGCACACAATGGACACATGATAATTCGCACGAGCTGGGTACCATGGACTTGTGACAGCATAAACCGGCTCTTTCTGCTCAGTTTAGTGAAACTCAGCTGAACCCAGAGCAAAGAATAACTCAATTCTTTGTGAAGCATAAAATCAAAGGGCAAGCATCTCCTTGCCCCAAGCGTGTCAAGTCATTCAACATGGCAAATATTCAAGACTCCTCCCACACACTTGCAGGCAGTCGAGGAACGTCTTTAGCAAAGGTTGTGAAGCATGACTCTCAATGTTGGGCAATATGTTACATGGAGGATTAGTGAAGGGGAGTACATTCAAGTCCATCTTAATCCAGCAATAAAAGCAACGTGTTGAAGCTTAATTTAATCGGCTTTGAACATCAAGCCTTTAATGACAGCAATCTATCTAATGTAATTTCACTTTTATTCAGGTCCGGGCCAGATGCGATACGGACTTACCCGAGAAATTGTTCAGAGCCTCTTTGCTGCCGTTTGACGAAGCCACGATGCGTTTGAACTGCTCCAGCACAGCATTTAGCTCAGAGGAACGCTGTAACGTTCGGTGCTCAGCCACACGAAGACGCTCCCTCAACGCATGGAACTCGTGCTGATAGGCATTTAGCTTTTCTGTGAACCAATAAAGGAAACATCAGTTATAAAACACGCACTCACCAAACAAGATTCCTGCAGGAAATATTACAGCCACGATTGGATCAGGTGAACAGAATTAGTGTTAGTATGGCTTCATTATTGTCTACATACAGTTCAGTTTAGGTTATTGTCATGTGTGCCAAGGTACAGTGCAATGCTTTTAGAAACATAGAAACATAGAAAATAGGTGCAGGAGTAGACCATTCGGCCCTTCGAGCCTGCACCGCCATTCAATATGATCATGGCTGATCATCCAACTCAGTATCCCGTACCTGCCTTCTCTCCATACCCCCTGATCCCTTTAGCCACAAGCCACATCTAACTCCCTCTTAAATATAGCCAATGAACTGGCCTCAACTACCTTCTGTGGCAGGGAGTTCCAGAGATTCACCACTCTCTGTGTGAAAAATGCTTTTCTCATCTAGGTCCTAAAGGATTTCCCCATTATCCTTAAACTGTGACCCCCTTGTCCTGGACTTCCCCAACATCGGGAACAATCTTCCTGCATCTAGCCTGTCAAACCCCTTAAGAATTTTGTACGTTTCTATAAGATCCCCCCTCAATCTTCTAAATTCTAGCGAGTACAAGCCGAGTCTATCCAGTCTTTCTTCATATGAAAGTCCTGACATCCCAGGAATCAGTCTGGTGAACCTTCTCTGTACTCCCTCTATGGCAAGAATGTCTTTCCTCAGATTAGGAGACCAAACCTGCGTGCTAACCAGCCAGCGGAAAGACAATACACAATTACAATCGAGCCATTCACAGTGTACAGATACGTGTACAGACGACAGATGGCACAATGGGCTAAGTGTTCGGCTGGCAGCCTGAAGGTGGCCGGTTCGAATCCTGCTTGGAGTGTGTACTGTCGTTGTGTCCTTGGGCAAGACACTTCACCTACCTTTGCCTGGGACTAGAGACGGAAATTAGCTACTGATTGGCTACAATCTCGCATATTTTTACATGCAAATGTTAATTAATATGCACTGTCCCTATAAACAAAATATTATTATTATTATTATGATAAGGGAATGATGTTTAGTGCAAGGTAAAGCCATTAACGTCCGATCAAAGATAGTCCAGGAGTTCCCGATGAGGTAGACTGCTCACTGCTTGCGATAGGATGGCTTGGTTGCAATAGTGTGCTAACCAGTTAGTGTGCTATCCAGTCAAACCATGCTATACATAAAATGATGGAGTAACTCAGTGGGACAGGCAGCACCTCTAGAGAAATGGAATAGGTGACGTTTTGCATCGAGACCCTTCTCCAGACAGTCAGGGGAGAGGGAAACGAGATATATGAAAATGTACAAAGAACAAATGAATGAAAGGTATGAAAAAGAACAAATCAAAGCCAGCTTCTAAAGGGACTAGGGTATGAATATTGATTTCTCTAATTTCAAGTAACCCTCTCTCGCCATCCCTCCCCCACTCTAGTTGTCCTACTCATTTCACACTGTCGATCGGCTTAGGTTCACAGTTTGTATATACTCATTATCGCCTTTTCCACAGCCAACAATGGATCATTGTGGGCTCCACCTTTCCCTGAGCATCGTTGTTGGCTTTGATTTGTTCTTTTCATATCTTTCACCCATTTGTTCTTTGTACCATTTCATACCTCTAGTTTCCCTCTCCCCAGGCTCTCAGTCTGAAGAAGGGTCTCCATCCGAAATCTCATGTCTTTGTTTTCTCCAGAGATGCTGCCTGACCTGCTGAGTTATTTTGTGTCTATCTTTGGCATAAACCAACATCTGCAGTTCCTTCCTACACATACAATACATAACTATACTATACTATGGCAATAACTCTACTATGGATACCTTCTCCACTTTAGCACCGTTGATGCAGATTTGGGCATGTGCTGTTCATCAATCACCTCATTTTCTGAGGTAAACAACAAGCTCCTTCATCTTGCTGATTTAGGTTTAGTGATACAGCGCGGAAACAGGCCCTTCGGCCCACCGAATCCGTACATTACACTATCTTACACACACTAGGGACAATTTACATTCGATAGCAAGCCAATTAACCTACAAACCTGTACGTCTTTGGAGTGTGGGAGGAAACCCAAGTTCTCGGGGAAAACCCACTCAGGTCAGGGGGAGGACGTACAAACGCCACACAGACAGCAGCCGTCGTCGGGATCGAACCCCGCTCTCTGGCGCTATAAGCTCTGCAACTCTACCGCTGTGCCACCGTGCAACCCACTTTGAGGAAGAGAGTGTTGGCTTGACACCATATTTACTAAACTCTCACTTTCCTATGCTGCATCTTGTTATTGTTCGAGGTCTGGCCCAGTACAGCGAGGCATTCAGTAAACTTGTAAATGGAGTTAGAGCAGAATTTGGCAGCATAGTCACGAGGGTATAGGGAATATAGCAAGGGGCTGAGAGAACTCATCCTTGCTGGGCACTGTTGTAGGTAATTATCGTGGAGGACGTTTTGTCACGAACCCTCACGGATTGTCATCTCGGAGCCAGGAAGCCAAGCATCCATTTGTAGATTTGTAGAGATCAATGCAACGTATTTTCCAAAGCTTCGAGGTTCCGTTACAAAACCGAATAAATAATACAAGGTAACTATTTTTCCGCTATGCTATTCCTGAGATAAGGTCTGAATTCATTTCTCTCAGGAGCTGTGCTCAAGACTGCAGTCATAAAGCACGACTCCACACAACCCTGCAGTTTCACAGAAGTCGTGTTCAAAGGAGCTGTGCCTCTTCTCCATGCCAACGTCCTCCACGGATTCCAAGTATTCACATACTCTTCTGATCAGCCTCCCAAAATGCTCATGGCATAAAATCTGCGCCGGCTTGCCAATCCCTGGACAGATCTAATATCGGCCTTTTGCTACTTCCCCAATCCCCTCGAGTGACAGACAAGCCCTCAACAGCCTGTTCGTTACATACTAGAATACGATTCTGAACACCTCCATGCCTTTCTTCTCCTTAAAATGACTCCATAAGACCTGGAGGATCTCTTGATTGTTTGAAGACAATCCAGTGCCTGTAAACGCCAATACAACGCATTGTTGCAGGAAAACCTCCCTTATTCTCATATCAAAACAAGTTTTTTTTTTAATAAGCGTAGGCACTCAGCTCAGCGCTAATGGAACACTTGGATGGGTTTTCAATTACTTCATCTGAATGCTCTTTTAGATACTTGAAGCAGTGCAATGCAGAAAACAGAAAAGGTACAAAAACCGATTGCAAGGACTGGTTTTAACAATTACTGCATCGTATGACTGACTGCTGGTGCTGTTTAGGATGATTCTAGTGCAGAGTGACGCAAGGTACTTTATTTCAATATTTAGCAAGACAGATAAAACTTTTCTTTATTGAACTTAGTTTATAGTTTTAGTTTTAGAGATACAGCGTAGAAACAGGCCCTTCAGCCCACCGAGTCTTCACCGACCAGCGATCCCCGCACATTAACACTACCCTACACACACTAGGGATAATTTTACATATGCACCAAGCCAATTAACTTACAATGTTTAAGAAAGAACTGCAGATGCTGGAACAATCGAAGGTAGACAAAAAATGCTGGAGAAATTCAGCGGGTGAAGCAGCATCCATGCAGAGAAGGAATAAGCGACGTTTTGGGTCGAGACCCTTCTTCAGACTCTCGACCCGAGAAGGGTCTCGACCCGAAACGTCGCCTTTCCCTTCTCTCCAATTAACTTACAAACCTGTATGTCTTTGGAGTGTGGGAGGAAACCGAAGATCTGAGAGAAAACCCACTGGAGTCACGGGGAGAAAGTATAAACTCCGTACAGACAGCACCCGTAGTCAGGATCAAACCCGGGTCTCTGGCGCTGTAAGGCAGTAGCTCTACCACTGCACCACCGTGCCACCCGACCTATTTACAACTATTGGTCATGAACAATTTAAAGCAGTTTTGGAACAGAAATACAACTAGATCTTATTGGTAAGAAACATGTTTGCCTCTTACGATGTTTTGGTGATATTTCCAAATGATGAGCAGAAAATATGACAAACGGAAATCATTTGTGTTTGCAGATATTATATTTCGTATTCTGCTTATCGACAACATTTAAAAATTACGCGGTGTAGTTTGTGGGAACATTGGTATTGATTTATTATTGTGATGTGCAAAAGAGAAAGGAAACAGAATGGAGAAGATTGTGTTACAGCTACAGAGAAAGTGCAAATTAAAAAAAGAGCCACAACGAGGTAGACTGGAAGATCGGAAATATATCCTCAGCAAATGAGAGATGCATCCAAGTACAGCAGGGAAAGAAGCTGGTTGTTCACTTTGGTGGTATGTGCTTTCAATCTTTTGCATCTGTATCCACAGTCACCATTACACATCCTGAGAGTGAAGCTGCACAAAGCGACTGGCCCAGGTGGAGTCCCGGCCATGTCCTCAGGAACAGTGCGGAGCAGCTGACAGGAATATTTGGCACATCTTTAACGCTACCCTACTCCAGTCTGCGCTTCCCAGCTGCTTTAAGGCGACATCAAACATCCTGATGCCAATGGAAAATGATTTTGCGTGCCTGAATGACGTCCATCCTGTCATGGGATCTGGCCCATCCACCATGGGTGATCAATCTCTTCCTCCTAACCCCATTCCCCTGCCTTCTCCCCATAACCTCTGACTCCTGGACCTAGGCCTCAGCAACCCCCTCCGAAATTGGATTATTTCCTGATCCATAGACCGTTGTTAATAAGGATCAGTGACAACACATCCTCCGCGATAGTTCTTAACACCGGTGCTCCACTAGGCCGCGTCCTCAGCCCTTTACAATACTCCCTATACCATCACAACAGTGCGGTCAAATTCAGTTTCAGTTTAGTCTAGTTGATTGTCACATGTACCGAGGTACAGTGAGAAGCTTTTGTTGCGTGCTATCCAATCAGCAGAAAGACAATACATGATTACAATCGAGCCATTTACCATGTATAGATTACATGATAAGAGAATAACGTTTAGTGCAAGGTTAAGCCAGCAAAGTCCGATCAAAGGATAGTCTGAGGGTCAACAATGATGCAGATAGTAGTTCAGCACTGCTCTCTGGTTGTGGTGGGATGATTCTGTTCCAGCTCCACGTACACAATTGAAGATGACACCACCATTGTGGGCTGGGTCTTGGGCAATTACGAATCAGAGTATAGGAAGGAGATGGAGAGTTTAATAGCACGGTGCCCAGACAATAATCATTCCCTCACTGCCAGAAAAATGAGGGAACTAATTATTGGCTTCAGGAAGTGGGGTGTAGTACAGACCACACTCTGTAACATTGGGAGGTGATGTCACGATCCTCAAGTTCCCCGGTGGAAATATCACCAACAATTTCACATGGTCTGACCACAATGACAAAACATCCAAAAATACATTGAATGGTTCTGACAACAGGCCCATCGAATCAATGATGGTTTAGTGGTCTGATAAACGACTCCTGGAGTTTTCAACAATGCTTTATTCGAAAGTTCAAGTTGCAGCATACAGGTTTAACAGACACGTCTGGCCACATCGGTGGTCAGCGCTGAACTGACGCGTGCAAAGGAAAAACCGCGCTAAAACAACAACCCCTCCCGAGTCACGTGACCACGGATTCCGAACGGCGGGTTCGATATCTGCGTGCACTAGCAGGCACCGCTACAATGGACTCAAAGATACAGTGAGGTTCAACAGTTGCCATTAACACAGTGCTCTTTCTAAATAAGAATGGTGGATTATCTTACCTAAAAATAATACAAAAACAAAATCAATACGCTCAAATGAATTAGCAACTAATGGCAATTAAACCTCTTGTAAAACTCGCACATGGGCCAGCAGCATAATCAAGGACGAGTCTCACTCCCTCTTCTCCTCTCTCCCCTCAGGCAAAAGGTACAGAAGTGTGAAAACGCACAGCTCCAGATTCAGGGGCAGTTTCTTCCCAGCTGTTATCAGGCAACTGAATCATTCTATCACCAATTAGAGAGCGGTCCTGAGCTAACATCTACCTCCTTGGAGACCCTCGGACTATCTTTAATCTGATTTTACTGGACTTTATCTTGCATTAAACGTTATTCCCGTTATCCTGTATCTGTGCACTGTGGTCAGCTTAATTGTAATCATGTACAGTTTCTCTGCTGACTGGATAGCACGCAACAAAGAAAGCTTTTCACTGTACGTGACAATAAACTAAAGTTTACAACATTTTTGTACGGAAGAAACATTTGATAATGCACATCAAACACTGAAGTAACAAACACATAATAATAATAATAATAATAATAATAATAATAATAATAATGGATGGGATTTATATAGCGCCTTTCTAATACTCAAGGCGCTTTACATCGCATTATTCATTCACTCCTCAGTCACACTCGGTGGTGGTAAGCTACTTCTGTAGCCACAGCTGCCCTGGGGCAGACTGACGGAAGCGTGGCTGCCAATCTGCGCCTACGGCCCCTCCGACCACCACCAATCACTCACACACATTCACACACAGGCAAAGGTGGGTGAAGTGTCTTGCCCAAGGACACAACGACAGTATGCACTCCAAGCGGGATTCGAACCGGCTACCTTCCGGTCGCCAGCCGAACACTTAGACCATTGTGCCATCTGTCGTCCCAACATCACCACATAATCACCACTCAGTGTACGGTGAGCATGCCAAGACCAGATCCATACTGGAGTCTGAACCATTAATCCTATTTAGCAGAAGCCTTTGATAGTTTTCTTCTTCAAATGGTCATCTAATTCCATTTTGCATCAGGTCAGCTTTTAATGGCAACCTGAGGTGATGCCTTCCATTAAATTAATCCCGTTTAAATTTTTTTTTCTGAGCTTCAGTTTTTTTTTACATTGGGACTAATCCTAAACACAGGCCCTCTTGAGAGCAGAGAACATTCCCTTCGACACTACAGACATTATCACAATCACCCCCCTGGAACACCTTCACCCCATTTAAAATTATCAGCTCCTATTTTTTTTTTAATTGGTTCTCTCAGAAAAATTAAAACCTTCCCACCATGTGCCCTCACAGTTGGTCTGAAGCATACATGTCATTTTAGGGATTTATTATTTAATCACGAGTTGCAAGTATATTTTGTGTTGGATGAAGGTTTGTGGTTTGGATTCGTTCAACAGGATTTAACAGAATCATTGCAATTTGCAATGAATGGGAACGGTGCCAGATGGAAGAAATCAGTAGAAATCGTGAGATTTTTAGATGAATAAATAAAGGTTTGCTTGATTTTACCTTTCAATGATTTATTTGTTGTGAGGGACCTGTGCAGGGTGAGAGGGCTGAATGCATGTATGCATGTGAATAGATTTATTTATTGAAATCATATTCTATGTCGCTCTTCCAGGGAGATGCTAACTGCATTTTGTTGTCTCTGTACTGTACACTGACAATGACAATTAAAGTTGAATCTGAATCTGAAGTGAAGAGGACTCAGTGCAGCGAAAAATACCTCATCAAATGTTAACCTCTGCCCCCGTTGACCCTCTCCTCCCTGTGGACCACTGATATACCTGGGCTGACACATAGTACATGGAACAGTGCATCGCAAGAACAGGCCCTTCAGCCCACAACGTCTGTACTGAACACTATGCCAAGATCAACTCTTATCTGTGTGCTCATAATCCATATCCCTCCATATCCAGGTGCTTATTCAAAAGTCTCTCAAAGGCTACTGTCAATCTGCCTCAACCACCACCCATGGGAGTGTTATCCATGCACTCATCACCATCTGAATAAAATATTTATCCTGCACATCTCCTTTAACATTTGCTCTTCTCAGCTTAAAGTTATGGCCTCTAGTATTTAACATTTAAGAAACAGTTAGACAGGTACATGGTAAGACCATGTTTGGAGGGATATGGACCAAATACAGGCAGGCAAATACTGGTGCAGCTGGGACACTGTTGGCCGGTGTGGGCAAGTTGGGCCAAAGGGCTTGTTTCCCTGCTGTATCACTCTATGACTCGATTTGGTTTTTCAAACCTGGGAAATAACATTCTGACAGTCAACTTGTCTGTGCCTCTCATCATTTTACAAACTTCTATCAGGTCACCCCCCACAACCTCCAGCATTGCAGAGAAAACAGTGCAACCTCTCTCTGTAGCTAATACTTCCGAATCCAGGCATCATTCTAATAAACCTCCTATGCACCCCCTTCAACAGCCGCCACATACTTTCTGTAATGCGGCGATCAAAACTGCAGGCAATACCTCAAAATGTGTAGGAAGGAACTGCAGATGCTGGTTTAAATCGAAGATAGACACAAAAAGCTAGAGTAACTTGTGGGTTCCACCTTTCCTTAATCATCATTGCTTTTTTCCATATCTTTCATTCATTTCTCCTTCTGTACCTTTTGTATCTCTCGTTTCCCTTTCCCCTGACTCTCAAACTAAAGAAGGGTCTCGACCCAAAACGTCACCTTTTGCTTTTCTCCCGGAATGCTGCCTGACCCGCTGAGTTACTCCAGCATTTTGTGTCTATTAGCAGTGAAAGGATTAGTAAATATACCTCAAATACAGCCTAACCAAAGTCCTATAAGTTTCATAGTGTCTTCCTAACTGATATACTCAATGCCCCAACCCATGAAAGCAAGCATAGAATAAGCCTTCTTGACCACTCTATCGAAGCTGTCTACACATGTTCAATGCCACTCAGCATTTCAAAACCATTAAGGACTTTGGACTTGATCCAAATCTGCGTAGCAGGAAGAAAGTGGAGAGTAATCGTTGCTGCCTAAGAAATGCTGCGTCCTTTGGATTCTCTACGTTTGGCCCCATTAAAGCAGAAGCAACCTTTATCTTTTATTCACTAAGCTGTTTAATGAGTGATAATGCAGTCACACAGCAGTCTGCTTCAATACTAAGTGACTTTGGTTAGTGCCACATTTAAGAAAGAACTACAGATGCTGGAAAAATCGAAGGTAGACAAAAATGCTGGAGAAACTCATCGGGTGACGTCTCGACCCGAAACGTCACCTATTCCTTCGCTCCATAGATGCTGCCTCGCCCACTGAGTTTCTCTAGCTTTTTGTCTACCTTTGGTTAGTGTCACAGAATCTTACAACAAAAGTGGAGAACACCATTTGCATGTTCTTTGAAAGAACTGAGCAATTAGCCACAATCTTTTGTTCCTTAAAAAGAGCGCGTAGAGAGATGATGCAAAGATATATACCTTTCATTCATAGTTTTTTATCTGTGTACATCAACAACAACAACA